>NC_092826.1:55362979-55392979 GCF_039878825.1 Excalfactoria chinensis
TTTGAACATTCAGACGTGCTTGTCAGCTGATCCTTATCCGTGTAGACAAGATATTTGAACTGGAGATGGCAGATTTTTGTGATGGAAAATTCACCTCTATGAAATAATCACCACCAGTACTTTGGATTTTGTGTGCCATTTTCTGTAAGGTGTAGAACAGATGAGATACGCATTCTGACTGCGCTTTCCCTCTGTATGCATTTTTGTGATGTTGGACTATATGAATTTGATGTTATAAATTGAAATTTATAAGTACCAGAAACAATGTGTGTAGTCATCACTCTTTGGATTTACATGAGGTGTACTTGTTTGGCTTTGGGTTCGGTCATCGGTTTAGGGCTCCATCAGGAGAGCAACTGCTTGGAAATCCTTCTCTTTGTGGGAGTTCAGCGCTTCAGCTAAATTTCTTGGTTAGTGTGTGTGTTAACCAACAGCTTATGATGAGCTTCATTTAACTGACCGTAGATTCATTATTTCAACATATGCAAGACTAAAAAAGGAAAATAAATAAAATCAGAGCATAACTTAAGATATCCTCCCTCTTCCGTATTTCCTGGAGCAGGCCTGTTACCCAAAGTGCATATTCAACCTTTCATTTCCTTTGATTTTTATTTCTTCCAGTGCTTCATTTCTTGGTTTGCTCATGTTTGTTCACCACACTGCTGCTGCTGCACTAAGCAGTTTATTTTAGTTGATGGACATTTTTTTTTTTTTTTTTTCCCCTTCCATGGGTATTGTATCTCTGTGAAATTCAAAGCTTGTATGAAAAAGCAGCTTCCTTTCCATTCTGAAAAACCTAGAATTGACTTAATTATTTTAGATTTTCAGCGTTTCTATTTCTCGGTGAATTAGAGTGGAATACAGGATTTCTTTATTATTGTGATTGCAGTGCATGCTGCAGGAAAATAGCCAAGTAGAATCCCTCTAAGCTAATAGTCACAGTGCTGCTTATCATTGTCTCCGTTTTCTGCTGTACTGCAGGGCCAGTTTTAGCCACCTAAAGAATCAGGAACTGTGTGAATGTCTAGATTTGTAGTAGAAAACTACTGGTTTTCTATAATAGCCTCTGTTTTAATTCTGTTTTTTAAAGGAATTTTTCTTGATATTAAAAATATTGGGTTTGTCTTCAGCTCTTATTTTTTCAGCCACGTATCCTAAGATGTACAGTATGATGGGGGAATGTAGTGAAGGGAAAGAACGGGTGCTTTTCAGGATGGGCCTGACCCACATCACCAGAGAAGTCTACGAAAGACATGCCATGACTTTCGTGGATTAGGACTTGGGCCGTGATGTCTCAGAAGATGCAGTCATGTAGCAGGATTCTTTCCTTATTGTTATTTTAAAACCAAAACTGAAGTGATGTATTAGTTGCAAGTAACCTCTGCGTGCTGAAATCAAAAGCTAATAATCCAAGACAAAATTGGGAACGTGAATTTCTAGTGTCCAATTTTCAAGTGCTGTTTTTGTTTTGTTTTGTTTGTTTTAAGAAAGAATGTTTTTAAATGAGTTACAGCAAAACCTTTTCAAAATAGTGCAACAGACTGAATAGAAGAAGGAGCTCTTTGTGAAATGGTTAATAGGCTTTATTGGCAAATCATCGCTATTGCAAGTGTCATAGTTACAGCTCAGCTTTAAAGTATATGAATTTACAACCTAACTATTGTGACTAATATTTATTTCAAAGTACAGAATGTGTCACAGCAGTAGGGCATCCTATTATTAATGCAGTAAACTCTTGCTGTAATACTTTTTGGTATGAGGTTGCCGTGCTCGAGTTCCCAGCTATATAAAAGTAACAGTGAAACATGCCTTTTTTCAGCTGTATCTTGCTGTAACATGTAAGTGACTCGCTCCCAGGAAGAGCCATATGGGCAAGTTGTTCCATATTAAACTACTACAGTATAACTTTGAGCTGGCCTCGTATGCTATAAAGTCTCTGGTTAAAACACCCATTTTAAAGACTGTTTTCAATTCTGTTCTACTTTTTAAATCAAGTCAAGGCATGGCTCTTCCAAGTAATGTATTCGGGTTGGAATTTCTTAATATGAAAAAGTTCATGAATCCTTACCTGCTCTTTCATCACTGCAGTGCTGATGCTTTGCAAGGAGCGCATCTGGGTCTTGCTCTACTTTAAATATTCTTTGCACTGCATGGTACTGTGTGCTACATTACGTGATTCTGCCATACAATTTTCCCCGTTACGCCAGATTACGATTCATATCTTAATTTCACTTTAGGAATTTGCAACGATCTCATTGACTTCAAATGTGAGGAGTAAAAGCTGCGGAAGAGTCACGTTAATGCAGGCAGATTTGAGCAGAAGATGATACATGGCCAACATGTTTTCTTCGCATTTCCTTTCTTTTCTACTCTCATAGAGGCACCTGCTGCTGCAGAGGGACACTGCAGTAGCTTCCAAATCAGGAACATTCATTCTCTGTGCTTACAAAAGATTTCTTTCCTTCCCTGTAAGTCACTCCTTAAAAGCCATTCTGAAATATCAGTGTGCAAGAAATAAACACAGGAATCGTATTTCTGGGTAACGTGTATATATATAAAAATATATTTGTCTTAACATCTGGTAGGTGAGAGGAAGAAAGCCTGTCCATTTTCAAAGCCAAATAAAAAGCAACCTTTCCTGTTAAGTTTGTATTTTAAGCGGCTGTTATTCAGGGAAAGGGAATTCCCTGGCCTCAGTTTATCTCCGCAAGAATATCTGTAGCTCACGTGTAAGCTTGTGTTTTGTTCTTTTTGCTTTGGTAGTGCTTTCCAGTTGGAAAGAAGAGAGAGCTCCCAATCCTCTGCCTTTTCCAAACCTCTAGTTTGTAGTTGTACTTATCATCAATATTGCAGGCCCTGACACTCTGCAGCACTGTCACTGTATATACTGTGAAGGCAGTAAAAATGAGCACTAATCAATCTTTCAGGGAGAAGCAATGAGCATTAGAAGGCCACTATCCTGTGACTAAACACACCCCTTTTATGGAGTGTTGGTGCTAATAAAGGACAGCTTATTACTGAGGCAGAGACCAAAGCTTGGGTGAGGTCAACCATGACTGGCAGTCATCAGTCATTCTTAATGATACTTTTTCCCGTGCTTTCTAAGGGATTCTGAGCAGAGTGCAAATCATTTGGGGTCATCCATAGTTCATGTACCCACAGATGGCAAAGGTTTTGAAAGACTTTAGTTTAAACTTGTATTTTTTTTTTTTTTTTTCCTAATGTTATTCAAGTAGGCAAGAAAAACCCCTCAAACAAAACAGATTTTTGCTTATTTGGAATGTTGTATTTTCTTTCACTCTAATAGATGTTTTACACACCAGAGTGCTTGTGCATTATAAAGAACTACATAAATTTATTTTTATGACGTCTGTCTTCTTTAATTATTACCTTTGATGTCTATTGGTGACTAAAGAGAGCTTAACAGGATTTCTCTCCCTTCTTAAATTTCGCAAAGTGAAACTCAGCCAGTCCCTGACAGATGTCTGTTCCTCACCTTCAGGATTATTTTATAAATCCCTTTCTGATGAGCGGAAGTGTCAAATCAAGGACAGGTCATAAAGTAAAAGTATAAACCTTTTAAAGGGAGACCTTGGTAATATATAAACATTTTGCACACTATCTGAAATTTTATGGAGTTTAAAAAAAAAAAAAAAAAAAAAAAAAGATATTTTAGCAATAGGAAGGCAAAAGTTTAAAACACCAGACGGTGTGCATGTGTTTTTTGAATACGCATTTTTTTCCCCTCGCTCCTTATCTTTCTCTCTATAGTCATATTTTACATGCATTGAGGAAATAACTGCGCTGTGTGTAGGGGCTGTCACTGAAGTTTCCGTTTCAAAGGATCTCCCTATTTCGATTACTTTGAAATTTGTGCTTTTTTGTTTGTTTGTTTGTTTTTAAACTCCTCAGTTAGGCGCTCTCTCTGCCACCTTGAAGTTGGTGAGTGGGTATATAGCTGCTGTGATCTAGACAACTGCTGTCATTTTCAGCTGGTTGAGATGATCTGAGATCTTACTTGAGCGAAGCTGTTAGTTTCCTTCTGAAAACTGAGCTAACCTGGATCGCTTTTCGGATTTACTGTTAACTCCACATCGTTGCATAAAGAAGTATTTTATGTTATAGTAATGCATTACTTCGTAAGATCCTGATGGCAGGTTGGAGGGCAAGTGAACGTATGTCGTTTTGTGTACCTACGTGTGAATGTATATGTACTTCAAACGCTGGCTATCGTTGGCGGTGCAGTTTTCACAGTTACAGTTGGTTTCCTTTTTGTGCTCATCTTTATATTGTTAAAAAAGCCAAGCATGTGCAGCATGTGTAAACTGAGGGATGCAATTTCACTTGGTTGACATAAAAAGCTCATTTGTTCCCACGTGTTGGTGTGTGTGTGTGTGTGTGTGTGTGTGTGTGTGTGTGTACAGCACCGAGCTCAGTGGGACCCTATCCCACATAAAGACATTTTAAAGTTTCCATGCTATACAGTATAAAGTAGTTACACAATGAGGGGAGGGGGGGAAAGGCAAATTGTTCTTTTTCCAGGTCAGAGTCTTTTTCTGCACGGTTTTTGTGGCTGCGGGAATTGCCTGATGAAGCCCTTCTTGGTGGCTGTTGTGTTTACTTTGCTCATTTGGATCTATTTTTTTGTGTGTGTCCTGGCTGAAAGCTAGTAACTGGTGCAATACTGTGATTACACATTGTATCCCTGGCTTCTGGGGAGTTGAGCAAGCCATCCATGAGCGGGTATGAGTGGAACAGCGCTACAAATGGTAGAAAAAGTATGTGTATGTTTGGAGAAACATTAATGCAATGTTTTACCTGACCACAGTGCTTGTTAAAGCTTGATTCAGGAAAGCAGTTGAGTGATTTTGCGCACCCTGTTTGCGGTTCTAGAGCGTTCGCTAGCTGTATTAATAGTGAAAGCACAGTTGGTGCTGGAAAGTGACCCTGACCCAGTAGCCAGCTTCTTGTAGTTGCAGTGGTGTGCCCATGTGCAGCCCACTAGTGGAGCAGCACCTGAGGCTACAGTTCATCCAGGAAATACTTCTGCTCAAGGCCCTATGTATCAGGTGAAACCTTGCATTTTCAATCATGCGGAGTTTTGGATGGTGTAGTGGAGGTGAGAGAGCATCTGTGCTGAGAGGAGGATGGTGAAGTGCATGTCTGGTGTGAATTTAACACTGGGTAGAGGGCCTATGAGAAGCTAGGTTAGTGTTTTAGGTCAGTCCAACTCCTAGAAGTGATATTTTGGTGCTACGGTGGTCTCGTGCTAGTTCTGTGGTCAGAGGCTGAAAGTCACCTTTGGGTTCAGATGCCATCATACTGCTCTGCATAAAGGGGATAAACAAAAAGCAGAGCTGGGCTGTGATTGCATCTCATCAAGGTGATGTGCAAGTTCAGCCTTTCAGATAGGCATAACGCTGTTATTCAGATTCTACATCCACATCCTTTCCTTCTCCCCACCCCCTAACCATGCTTTTGGATGTTCAGATTTCTTTTTTTTTTCTTCATATCTGAAATCCTTGATTTTGTCTTTCCAGTCTGGTTGAATAGGAATCATTTAGTTTATGCAGCTTTGTGCTTTTTCTCTACAGCTTGTATCTGCATGAATGTGTTGCAGCCTGATGCGAGTTCATTCGATTAAATAAAATGCTTAAATTGTAATCCGTGCAAAACGATCATATTTGAAACACTTGATGTCTCGGTGAGAATCCATTTAATAGTGATCAGATTTAAATGATTTAACACAGTAGTGATGGTGGGAGGTGGGGGAGGGAAATACAGTTTTGAGAAATTCCTGTATATAAGAAAAAGATTAAACCAAATTCAGATATGTCTCTCTCCCCCCTTCTCTTTCTGTCTCCCTCTCTCTTTTTAAGCAGTCAAAAGATATACTGTATCCCCAGTGAAAGGGCGCTTTCAATCCAGTTATCCACTTTACCCAGTCTCAGTTTCCAGAACCTTCCACACCCCCCCTGGTTAAACCACTAAGCCTTTGATTCCTTCCTGATTACACTATGCAAGACATCTATCAAACACTGTCTTATCTGTTTGTAAGGCAGCTCAGGCCTCAGATTTAAGTCATGGGTTTTGGCTACAAGTTGGAGTGTGATTAATAATTGACTAATGTAGCTTTTATTTATCACAGGCTAGCACATTTCACCATTACCGAGTTAATTTATGTTAAGTGTAAGCTGTCGTTCAATCTGTTTTTCAACTTTTTTTTTTTTTTTTTTTTTTAAATCCTAAGTCTATCTTTCACTTTTTTGAGAAACAAAATCCTTACACAGGGCACAGTCTTGCTCGGTGCCAAAAAGTTGATTTCCTTTTCAGCGGAGCCATACATCACCGGCCCTCCCAGCTGCAGTGTCAGCCCCTGACAGAATGACATGTGTCATTTATCAAAGGGGCCAGGCCGGGCCTTGGGAAACGTACACGACAAAGCCTGAGAGAGTTCATTTCGCAGTCCCCTCCTACCCTCTGTGAGCCTCTTGCCAGGAAAGCCTGTGATGTTTCTGTCTTCACAGCATTACAGTAAGTCCTTCAACCTTCACAGAATTAACCCTCGCTGCTGCTGCGCTGCGGGACCTCCCTGGGGAGCTGCCGTGCCCAGATGCAGTGCTGCCAGCCGGTGCTGGGAACAGCCTACTGGGCTGCAGCCTGCCTGCTCCTCCAGCACCGCCGGGAAGCACTTCAGGGCCTGCTGGTGGCTTTCCTTGTTTTTAAATCCTCATGTGCTGTAAGAATTAAGAGTCCTGCATTTTTCCACAGCAGGACAAGGTCAAAGACATAAAAAATAAGGCAGTAAAGCATTTCGGTTGTAGAGAAGAGGTAGCCGCTATCCTGTGTGCAGGTAGAGATTTGTGCTTCACGTAAGGCAGCAAGAGAGGGAGTCTTCTTCCACCTTCCTCTTGTATTCTGCTTTGGGTAGTTCAATAGCCATGCACTGACACAAACACAGCAGTGGTCTCCGAGTGTGCCCCTGTGTTACAGCCCAGCCCCACAGCCTGCCGCAGGAAGTGATCCCATGGACTCTCCAGGTGCTGCCATCACCAGCACCGCAGCCGCGACAGGGGAACAGTCTCCACCTGAAGGTGTCACTGGCACCGAGCCGGTCATGTCTTTGTCGGTGCTTCGTTCCCGAAGCCCAGGAGATGACTGAAGAGTTAAAGCAGAAAATAATCTGTCAGACAAAGAGGGAAGCATTTTCAAAGTACAGCAACACTTTGCTGAAACAAAAGTTCTGTTCGCATGTGCGTGTGCGGGTATGTTTTCAGTGTCCGAATTTTACATTTTGATCATGTGCAAAGAATGTGAGAAAGTTATTGTCTCCTCCCCTTCCCCCATCAAATCACTCTTTGTACTTTGCATAGTTCCTACCACACTGAAGTTATTTACAGCATCAGATATCATTTAAAGAGATAGCTAAGGAGACTGTAGCCTCAGCTAGGAACTTTCCAGAAAGGAGTCCTATAAATTAGCCATTGCTCAGGAGTGGCTGTTTTCTAGTCAGGGCTGGTCCTTTCATTTGTCTACATAAGGCTAATTTATTTTTGCAGCCAGATGTGGGCTGACAGCCATCACTCAGAGCTTCCTTCCCCCACTGTTAGGAGGTCGGGAAAACAGTCACGTTTCCCATTTTACAGAATCCCCATCAACATTATTGAAGATGGATGTATCTTTAAAGCAAAGATTGATTGTGGATATCGGAGTTATGGTGTCATTTATCATAGTGAATATTATTTAGACTTGGATTGTACAAGGCTGTAACTTGAGACACAGCCAGGGGAGGGACAATCTGGAAACGAGGATCCATGAACTTTAATGGATGGATGCTTTTTCAAAGCTCCACTCACTATAGCATGATTTACTTTTCTTACGGAAAGGAAACAAGCATTTCAGTTTTAAAGGGCCAGCATGCCGCCTTGTCCTCTTTAGTGGGTCCTTCACGGAGGCATGTGGGACTTAAAGCTGAGACAATAAATAGAGGATGTGTCTGAATGTTATACGTATGTAAGTGCTTTTACATGAAACATATCTAGGTGCACTTGAGACTCTCTTGTGTGAATTACACATTTCACTAGTTAGCTTCTCAGCTGGAGGGATACCGTGGCCGAATAATGCCAAGTATCGATTATAGAATGCTGTGATCTGAAATTTCAGAACCTCCAAATAAATTGCATTACAACTAGCATTGTTACGTATCCATGTATGTCTCTGCTTGGAGAAGCAAAGCATCTAAACTTCATAGGTATTTACTGCTTGAGAAACAGAGGAGAAGAGTCCAGTAAATCGTCAGCGCTCCTGGTGGAGCATCACCATAGTTGGTTAATGAGAAAACCAGGAGACCTAAACAGCCTGACGCATGCTGTGCTTATGTTCCACTTCAACGTAAAACATAGAAACGTAGTTCTCCATCTTGCAAGTGGAAACATACCTTGTATTTTCAGAGCACACATTCTAGAAAACCGCTTACAGCCTGCTGAAAATCTGAAGGCGTGGTTCAGCTAAGGTTTACTTACGATCTTGTGCCACCAACTCACCTGCATGCTTCACTGAATTTGTTAGAATGTGATTCACACTTCGGAACATCTAATTTTAAGAAGTGGATGAACTTGAGGGTGCTTGGCTGATTTCAGTGAAGGGGAAAGTTCTTGCAGCTGGTAACAGAGGTCTAGTCAGTGCTTTCTGAACAGGTTCTGCAGCTCAGTCCCCACTCAAAACTTTCTTCTCTCAGCACTGTTTTCTGAATTGCTTTGTCCAGGTAACCCCCGGCTCCCCAGTGAAGTTGCTTACTTTTTGTTTGACTCCTGCTTTTCACCAATGACTTCCATTTCTGAATGATTTACTTTTTGGAGCTCTTTTCCATGCCTCCAAACATAGCTTGGATCAATCTTGACCTGCACCCCTATTCAGGGGGTCATGTATCACAGTTCAAGAATTACCATCCTGTCCAAAAATTTGATGCTGGACGGCAGTTTATTCATGCGGGCTGACATGTATCAGCTAAGAGGAAGGTAGTTCTGCCACATTTGTTGTTCCTGATGAACTCCTCACATAATAACATGTAAGCCAGCACTTCCACAAGGAAATACTAAATCTTACACTGACTTATCTCCTTCTTTCTTCCTTAAACAAAACCAGAAATCACTTGATCTGCCATAAACCAAATGCAGTAAGAGTTTTCATATGAATAGTCGAGCTCAAGAGTTGTTTTTCTTAAAAAAAAATATCCAAACAATGGAAACAATTGTGAACATCTGTTTTTCAATGCGTATGTATTCTGTACATAACAAACAGAGAAATCCTATTATCTAGAACAATAAGAGGGAATTTCCCTTTCTGTCTGAACACTCTGGGAAGAATATGGTTTTCCATTTAGAATCGTGGTTTGACGATTTTCTTTCTTCCTTCTTCTTCTTTTTTTTTTCCTGTTAGTGAGATGAAAATAAGGATTTATTTATTTATTTATCTGTGGTCCAGATTTTAATTTCAGGGTCCTAATATAAATCCCGAGAAATCTATTTTTACACCTGCGCGGATGAGATCAGAATGGTTCTGTGAAGTCCTGCTATATTTACTTATACGCAAAAGTATTTTTCTCTTGCTTGAGAAACATACAAAATGTCTTCAAAGAGGAAGCAGTTTATCAAATTCATATTAATCACAGCATCAATAATGTTGACCGGGGTCAAGTCATTACACTAAATATATTGTAACCATTATTAATGCATGTAGCCCAGTGCCATAGCTATGATATAAGACTGCTGTTTCCTGATTAAAAGCTGTTTGGTGATGCAGAGATTCAATACGGATTCTCCCTGCCTTGTGTTGACTGACAGTAGCTTCTGGTATTCTGCTTTCTTCTGACAGTGGAGTATATTAATATGAACACACCTTACAGAGGGGCCTACAAGAAGTGCAGAATGCAGAAAACAAAAGTGTCTAATTTCAGCAGCCACAACTGTGCATCCATAAGGCAGCCAAATTTATCATGGCACATTATGGAGTGCAGCAAATGTCATGAAAACCATTGTTTTTTAATTTTTTTCCCTGAGAGTCTGAATGAGGTGATTTATGGTAGTTATCCATCTTAAGGGTCATCCATCAACTTTTAGTTGCTAGGCAATCAAACCAACAGCTGTTTGCTTTGAGTCAAGCTGAAAAGTTGTCAGTCATCACATGCAGGTATGACCTTAGTGGTTAAAAACATTGTAATGCATGCAAAATTAAAGAGACACTGTCCTCTTTCATAAGCAACACAGGTAATGTTAACCCAAAGCTTTTATATAAGGCAATGGCTTGGAGCACTGGAGATGCTGGTCATTGCATCACAGAAATATTTACATGATCACACAGAAGTTCTTTGTACAGAAACTGTTGGGGTAATAAATAGTGAGAAACATTGTGTAGTCAATGCTAGAATGCTCTTACTTTTTTATGGGCTTCCCCTAGAGCCAGGCTACAGGACACAGTGGGGAAACCTCTTGAATTTTGTGTACCCTTTTCCGCCATGTTTGTTACTATAAATGAAGCGATATCACTTGTGATTTGGAGGCACTATATTTGGCAGTGTAAGAACAACCTGGATGTAATATGAGGACATGAATGTTTCCATTCCTTGCTTCTGTTCTTCTGTTGAAATCACTTGCAAGGTGGTATCCTCCCAATTGTCACTTGGCTTCACTGAGTGCCATTCCTCCTTAAACAGCTCTGCAACTACGGATGAGCTGGATTCTGCAAGGGGTTCTAGAAAATAGTGAAGAAGGTGTATTTAAATGGTTGAAGAGACAACAGTACATGATTTGTCAATAAACATACAGTTGATAACTTGCTGTTAATGCCTGATACTTGAAAACTGCATGCATTTCCAGTGCTGTAATCTTGAGTCACTGAGCCACTCCACTCTTGAGATTCAAAGGGATGTAGCGAGTGGTGAGAAATACTTCGTGTGAAAGTGCAGAAGGAAAGTGAAGTGAGCCCTTTTTCATCCAAAATCTGCCTTTTAGCCATTTCTTACTAGGAATAGCTTAGGGACTACCTTTCTATTAAGGAGCTGATTCCATGAACTCTACCATGAGCTGAAGATGTTGAGGTGGAAGTGTTCTGCAAAGGGAAGGTTCGTTGCCACAAAGAACTGTTTTTTTTAAGTCCTTGGGCCTTTCTTCCAAAGAAAAAAAGAAAAAAAAAAAAAAAAGAAGTTGTTTTTACCTCTCTGTTTGTTAGCTCATATGCATTTGCAGATGTGAGGCCAGACCTAGTGGAGATGACACATGGTATTTTTCAGTAAATCTTACTTTATCCAGGCCATACATCTTGTTCTGCTAGCCTGAGTGAAACACTAAGTGTCTTGTCTTCTCAGGGACTCTGCTATGTGCTAACTAATCATGGTAGGAAAGGACTGTCTTCTTATTTTGATAAATCTTTTAGAATATTTTAAATTTTATTTAAATAATTACCCAATTATCTTTGTCCCCTTAATGTTTTTGACTTTCATTTGTGTTTGAGTTTGGTTATGCACCTATTTAGATTTCAGTGAAGCTACTAGTGAACGATCCTGTGCCCTTGAAACTAGTGTCAGCTGTGCAGGCTCTTGCGTGGGTTCCCATTCACATAACATCTGAGCACTTTCCAAGTGTTAATGTAAAATATATGTGCAAAATACTCCTTGTAGTGAATGCACGGATGGGTGATAACCATTTTCATAACATCCCCGCCATCGTATTTTCACTTATCATGTAGCTCACACCAGGTGGCTTGTTAGCAGTTGCTAATGAGTTTGTTGTAGTGTGGGAGGTTCCCAGGTTGAGAGCTGTACTTGCCAGTTTTGCTCCCTTGCTTGGGTTGTTTCCAAGACTTGCGTGTTTGCCTAATGTTATTTTAAAACTCTGCTAACACTTAATTTTGTTCTGCATAGAAATGTAAATGTGGAAAACATGCGAGTCAAAGCTTATCAGGATGTATCTATTTCTGCTTGTTCCTTTAAAAAAAAACCACACAAATACTCTCTCCTCTCATCACAGTAATATTTTCTGTTAGCCTCCTCACTAAAATAGATTAGTAACAGAATAAGTCCTAAATGGATCTCCTGACATCTTTGACTCCCTTCCATTTACCGCAGGCAAAACCTGCTTTTCTACTTTATTTTTTTTTAAGATAGTAACCACTATAACTGTAGAGAGGGAAGGTTGATGTAGGTTTTACAGGAAATTTAAGGAGAAAATGATCACTTTGGGACAGATAGTACTACTCTGTCAAGTATTATCCCATCTGCAGTAGAGTAATGAAACTCATAGTGTGAAAAGGTGGCAGAATCAGGCTATTTGATCAGGTTTAATCTATGAAGTGCCTAACCTAGTCCTTTAACCTTTAGTATAGCTCAGTATGTAATCCACCTGTCCACATCACCAGGGGGACAAAACGAAGAATTTAGCCTCCTTTTGAGCAGAATGAATTTCCATAGTGGATCAACCTAACGTTACAGTGATGACACATGGTAATTTGATAGTCACCACATAATAACACGAACAATGCAGTACACACAGTACTGGATAACTTCATTGGATGCAATGGTAATTACATGGTAACTCACTGTTAACACTTTGTCTTCTGATTACTGTGTGTGTCATTAGCACCGGTGTCTCTGCATTTAAAATACATCCATGGACTGTGTTTTTCTTCATTTCCTTTCCTTTTGTTTGTTCTGAGTCCTTGACTGATATGTAGAGAGAGAGCAGTGGTTGTATTATATGTAATATGTAGAATTCTTCATTGACCTACAGAGACATGCCTCTGTTCTTGCAAATTTTGTTGGCCAATTATTATTAATTTCCAAAAGCAGATGAGACTAGCCCTAGTAGAAAGGAACCTACCAAGTTCATTTATGCCAACTGTCGGACCACTTCAGGGCTCACCAGAAGTTAAAGCACATTAATGAGGGCACTGTCCAAATTCCTCTTGAACACTGACAGACGTGGGGCATCAACCACTAGTCGTTCAGGTGCCTGACCACCCTCACGGCACAGAAATGTTTTCTAATGCCCAATCTGATCCTCCCCAGACAGCTTTGTCCCTGGACTGCTGTGGGGTACCAGAGGCAGAGCCTGACATCTGCCTCTGCCTCCAGTCCTCAGAGAGCTGCGGAGAGCTGTAAGATCACTTCTTGGCCTCCTCAAGGCTGGACAGCCCAGTGTCCTCAGCTTCTTCTCACAGGACATGCCCTCCAGCTCTTCTACCATGCATCGGGCTCATGTATCATTGGCACTCCAGCTGATGTCTGGCAGTTGTAGGAAAAAGGAGTCTCAGAATAAAGCTAATATTCAAGTGATAAGAAAAGGATTGAGTAATGCACTAGGAATGGCTTTGTATTCAAGACAAATGCAGTATCAGATACACTGGGGTGTTTTTGCCTGGTTTATTTGGATTAAAGTTAGCAGATAACATGAACATCTAAACCCTAGATTTTCTGTTGTTAGCTAGATTTTTAAACAGCCTCTGGCTCTGTGTATAAGATACATTTATATACTTGTAAAATTGCTGTTTTGTTTGTTGTTGTTGTTGTTGTTGTTGTTGTTGTTTGTATTTTTATTCAACAAACATTTTCTTTAGAGGCTCTGTGAAGATCAGAGTCTGTTCAGTTAGATGCTGTTTAGAAACTTTGAGCACAGATTGCCCCCAAGGTTAACAGTGATGATGAAGAAGGCTAATTAGATATACAAGGCAAGGAGAGACACTGTGAAGGTGAAGACTTGAAGCAAACTTTGTAGGTCTCACCCTTTCTTAAAAAATTACTGCAATTACAGGCAGTAAACAGCCTAGTGTCATCATGCTTGAAGGGTACTTCTTCATTTAAACTTTTAACGTGCTTTACTAGGGATCTAGTGAGCAGATGGACTGGAAACTTTGTTGGATGATTGTAAGTTATCTCATTTTACATTTTTATAATCAATCTTTTTGCCTTCTTTCTCCTTATATAACCAACAGCATCTACTTTTAGGAAGTTCCCAATTCCCAGTAGATCCTGATGAAGTACAGTTCCCTTCCTCATATGAACTGCTTGCTTCCTTAGGTTAATTGCTCTGTTGACTCATGGAAAGCCCTGCCACACATGCTCCACTTCCAACTTAACTTTTCCTTGTATCAAGTACATCCTGGACTTTTCATTGTTTCCTTTACAAAAAGTGCACATAGGAATAAAATACAAGATTTAAGTAAGGCTGAACCAAGAGTATCCCTGCAATGCTTTGTACTTCAGAAATAATCTAATTTCTTCTCCCGGCTTGTAGAGAAATTTTCTAGATTGGAGGATTCTATTTATAGCAGTTTTAGGAAAAAGTCATCATAACTTATATGCTGTGTAATTCTTTTGCTCAGCACAGTGCCACCCTGCAGATTTCCATCTTCCTGTGCGTTTCATTGATTCTTTTTTGTTTGTATTTCATATGCATCTTGCCAAAGCCCTCGGAGTTTATGGTGCTGTCAGTGCTGTGGACAGTTTTCTGAGATCAAAGGTGGAGCAAAAATAACTATCAAAATTCCTACCTGTCACCACTGCTTTGCTGCTGCTCTTCTGCTGAAGATTACTCTTCCTACCTCACCTATGAGCAAACAGGACATAACTCCACTCCTCAGCTGAGCAGCCTCAGCGTCATCACTTGAATCCACTTCTATTGTCAGACTGCACCAGATGCAGCTGGATCTGTTCTTAGAAAACAGCTGAGCTTTTCAAGAACTAAATCCAGTTCCTTGGAAGTGCTTTGTGATAGAGCACCACTGTGCATTCTGTATGTACAAGTATTCAGTGAAATGTTCTAACTTTGAACGTTTCCTTTAGAAACTTGTGGCTCTGTGGGCAGAGAGCTAGTCTTTGCCTGGCATGCTGACAGCGAAGTTGTTTAGGTGCGTTTTGGTACACATCAAGAAGCATCAGCTGTTCATCCTATCAGCCCCCATCTTTTTCAGGCATTCTAAACCACTGGGGATAAATTTATTCCTGACTTTCCCTGCTTCCTAAAGAAGATAATCTCAAAGATTAAGCTGTGGATAGGGTATATAACATATTCTGATTAAACCCCTTTTCTTATTGTTTAAAAGCTCTTCCACTTTGTCTGTTTTGGTTGGCCTTTCCTAGATGTAATTCCATTTTCTTCATTAGAGCTGGATATAACTGGATAAAGAAATCCTACAGTCCCAGAACTTTTCATTGCTATCTTTTTCTATTTCCAGATAATAAAAGTTGTGAAGAAATAAAGCACTATTCTTTACTCTTTTTTCTATGTTTTTTTTTGTCTGCACTTCTGAGGCATATTATCTAGCCCAAGAAAAACTCATGTGTGTGTGTGTGTGTGTGTGTGTATTTATGTATAAACAAACTTGTGAATAAAATTCTGTAGGGTGGTAGTAAAACATCTGCTTAGTTCAGTGTATCACGAAGCACAAGGCCAAAAGCTGAATGATTCTACCTCTTGAGAAAGGTGTGTATACAACTGCATGCATCTTAGGGATGTTTTATTGCATTTTGATTTTTTTTTAAGCACATGCAGCGTGGAATGGGGAAAAAAAAATAAATGCTTTCCTTCTTATTTTCTTCTAAAGAGGCTCTGCTACACAAGCCAGGTCGATTATCAGCGCTCCTGCTCAAGTTTACCGAAACTGCCAGTTGAGACTAAGGAAAGCGTAACATTTACAAACTTGATTCCTCTTAGTTATGCATATGCAATTTGGGGTACCTCATTTGCAGCCAATGGATTCGCAGCTGTATCAGTGTCAAGCTGGTTAAAGTATGAACAGAATCAGATTTACAGGATCTTTGAACTCCTCTGTGATTAATGAAATTCTTAATTCTGGAAATATGACAGCGGGATAATCTTGACAATATTTCCCCCTGCTTTTCAGGGTGGAGGGATTTGAAGCTTGCAATGGCAGTTAGGGGTTTGACCTGTTCCACTACAACGATTTGCTTGTTCAGGCTGGAATCTCCCAAGTAAATCCCTTTTCATTTCCCACATGCACCTGTGCCTCATGCTCGTGAGGTTAGAGGATATCTGTCATGCTACATTTTACCATTCAGATTCTGACCAAGAACCTGAATGTTCCATTATTTTAAGCCCATACCTGAAGGAATGCTGCCAATGCCTGGTGACTTCAGCATCTCTCCTGAAGGATGGAAATCAGAAGACCGTGTCTCTGTTCCTCTCTTCCTGAGCATTAGCTTTTGTGCTTGTAAAATGAAGTTAGCAGTAGCTGCCTTGTTGCATGAAGAGTTTTAAGGTTTGCTTACCAAAGAACATTAGGAAAGTGCCAATAGGACAATATCATAATGGTATAGAGTGGTTAATGAATACAGGAGGCAGGTCCTGCTTTATTGTGTACTTTTCCCAGTAAACTTAAGTGTGGAAGAATACAGCCTGTACAGCAGTTCTCTGACATCTGATCTCGCATGGCTTTTAGGCAGACCTGACAAGAACTCTTTCGACGCCAGTTCTTCTCCTTGACAGTGTAGATTCCTGAATTAGAGAGATACATAATTACTGTGGTAGGTCTAGGCCCTTATTGGTAATGGTTGATAGTATTTTCTCTTGGAAACTGATAGCTGTGCTTTTTATTATGTACATTATGACCAGCAATACAACTGGGACTTTGAGGCACTTTGTGATTTGGAGTTCAGCGAGAGAGAGTGAGTACAAGATGCAATTAATAAGTTGTAAAGAGACTGATTGTTGCAGCTCAAGTGGTGAACTGATGTAGTTACCCAAAAAAAGATTGAGAAGCAATGACCTAACTGTCACCCCATGGAGAATGAGCCTGGTCTTAAATTTGTGAAATATCCCTGTTTTACAACACTGACTAGAAGAAAGAATTCTGTTAAAAGTTAATGGAGGAGTTCCAATGGAACCCTATTAGATTCTTCCTCCATTAAATGACTGATACAGACTTTTAATGGATGTTTTAACTAGGCATTGTTATCAAAAGGACTATTGCACAAATTAAAACCAGTCCCATAATCAGTGAAGAGAAACTGGATTTACTCCTCTGCCTTTGGCGTGGGGGAGTCTGTGTGCTTGTGTGTGTGACTGAAAGGATCGAGAAAATGGTGGAGGAGAGGAAGATGGCAGAAAAATGTGTTAGAACTGAGAAACCAAAGCTCTTTTTGGAAATACATTGAAATTGACCAGTGAAGATGATGTGTAGGGAAAGCAGGTGAGATAGCACACTGGAATTGTTATCTACTGAAAAGTTTGGAACAAGAAAAAGGGTGGAACATCTTTTTAAGAGCTGTGATAGTTCTCCATTTCATGATCCAGTTTTGTTAACATTTTTTATGCTTGGTCTTACGGAGTACTGACTGCTGCCAACTTTGATTAAACTGAGTGAATATCGAGGAGTGGGCTTCCTTGTTAGAGAGCCTGGACAAGCCTCTGGTGCTACTATGATCCTGCTGAAGTTAGGCCAGGGGCAGGTGGTGATACCTTTTTGTTCCGAACCTAAGGTTGTGTTTGCGCAGATGCAGGAAAAGTGGCTTGTGGTGAAGTCAAAATAAAAGATAGGTGTTTTGAAGCTGTCTTGTGTCTAATGCTGTGGTGGCAGAGGATTGAACATTTTGTTTCAACCTAAGGTGCTGTCTAGCTGTTCTGATATCTACAAGTTTTCTATTAAAAAGCATTAAGGAAAGGGTTTGCTGCCTGTGAAATTCTGTTTTTGGACATGCTTTTGCTCTCCATGCAGAGCGTGTGCCTTTCTGTGGCGCCCCTGCAGTGACCCCCTTTCTAACCTGGATAGATTACCCACAGGGGGTCATTTGGTCTCCATCCTTGTGCAGCCACAGCCATCTCATTTACAGGAATCCTGCCACACAGTCTGTAAGTCCCCTTTGTGGTACACTGACAGTTACATACACTGTTAGCAGATGTCGTCTTAGTTGCTTCCCAGCTTCTTCCAGTGGCTGAGAGCTGTTTTAAAAACCAAACAGAAAACAGCAAGGTAAATTAGTGCTGTCATTCCACTTTCCATGTGCAAACGTACTCTGTGCATATGTGGGTCAGTATTTAGATAGATGTCTTTATTTGGGGAACACAGAGAAATAAGGTACTCACTCAGAAGCAGCTGAACTTGCATTGCATTACATTGCTTCAGAACAGTCGTGACGATACTTGTTTTCTGTGAATGAGCTTTCTTTTCCCTGCTGTTAGAAGGCCCTGCTCCCAGCCGTTATAAAGCTTCCATTTTACTTGCCTGACTTCTTTCTATCAAGGCGTTCAGCGCATCTTAAAGCTTTCTTTCTATCTGGCTTAAATCTGGTACATCATCACAACACGTTTTTTGATCCGGCTCTCTGATATGCTTCAACGTATTGCTGGTTTCTAGCAAATCTGTTGGTGCGTGCTGCTGACAAAAGGCAGGTTCAAACCTAGTGATGGCCCCCTTGAAGACCTTGGCACCTGGCCTGCCTGCATGTCACAGGCTGCTGGCAAAGGCTGTCAGTTACACGCAAATGGCTTGACATGCCATTTTGTGTGTGTGTGATGTGGATTATTGACCACTGGAATAAGAACATCTGAGCCTTTTCCTCTCAGCTGTAGTAAAAACTTCAGACCTGATATAAACTGCAGGGATTTTTATTTTATTTTATTTTATTTTATTTTATTTTATTTTATTTTATTTTATTTTATTTTATTTTATTTTATTTTATTTTTGCGCTGGTTTTTGTGTGTGTGTGTGTGTATGTGTGGGGATTTTTTTTTTGGGGTTTGTTTTTGTTTTTTTTTGAGAGGAGGAAGGCTAGGCCTTTCTTCTCTAAGGCACTGAACTGGTTTAATTGAAAGAACAATTTGATTTGCTGCTGTAGCTGCTGCTACAGTAAAATAGCTTGGAATGCTAGCAAATTTTTACTTCTCTCACCCAAACCAAGGATTTAATACTGGCAGGTGAACTTCTGAAGGCTGCTATCAAGTATACAGAGACAATAACTGTCTTGGAGGTGGAACTTTGTCAATATGTTTTGCCTTGGGCCAAAAAACATTCACAATAATGGAGTGCTAAAGCCCTGCTCAGAAATGTTGCAGCTAGTGAAAGGGGAATTTATTCCAAGTTTTAGAGTGTGCTATTTTGGTAGGATGTGTGGTTTCTTAATCATCCTTATGTTGAAGCATCAACCATCAAGACATTTGGGGGACACCTGGAGGCATGTTACTTGCTCAGTAAGAGTTGCCCTTTTACTTAAGATCATGCGAAGCTGGCTACTTTGCTGTCCTAAGTATTACAGTATCATGTGTTTGAGCCAAAATATCTTTTCCAGTGCTCCTTAACCTGGCCAAAGGATTTATTTTTTATTATTTTTAAATGTCTGTAGCGGGATGGAGGAGAGAAAATTAAAAACTACAGTACTGACAAAATGAATAGATGTTTACAAAGCTACTTTGCCTGTTTCTGAAATGGTTATGAGAAGATAATCATAAAATGATTTGAAGAAAAGGTAATAGAAGCCACTTGGGATTGCTTATATAATCTGTATTTTATAATGCCATAAATAGTAGGCAAACTAGGCTCTTATAAATGTGTTTTATGAATGCATATTGATTTATAATTATAATTACTAAGCCCAGGAATACAGATAAATGTTGTTGTTTGGGAACAGGTGAACAATAAAAATTAAATAAAAAATAAATTAAAAAAAAACAAACAAACCAAACCTGTTAGCTCCAATGGCCAAAATCAGGCAAGAGAGAGGAAAGACTTTTCTCCCAAACTTGCCAGCCCCAAGGCTGGCTTTCTATTGGTTCAAACAGCAATAGGTTGCTCCAAAAGCTGCCTCTTTGTTTTTACATCTCTTTGAAGATGAAGGTTAACAATACGCAACAGGATCTCTTGGAAAAAAGGATTAAACAGGTGCATGAGTCTCAGTTCCCCCTTTTTATGGGGACTGGTGCTGTGTTTTCACTGGGCTTGTAGGAGAAGGTCCTGGTTTTGTAAGACACACAGGAAAAGCTCTCCTTTATTGATACAAGCTTGGCAGTAAACCGAACTGTAGCACTCCCAGCCTGTAGCAGTGTCTTTGATGCTGGTGTACAAATACAGAAGTAAACAAAAAGGGATCGTGTGAGTTTCAGCTGTTTTCAGTAATCAGCAGAGAAATACCAGTAGATTGTGTTTTCTAAATTGCAGAGAACAACAAAAAAAAAGCTATCTAAATATGCACACACAATAAAACTCATCTTTCTTTTTCCTTGATCTCTCAGGGCAAAATTAAATTAAAATAGTTTGAGAGTCTTCTCCTAAAGGCAAGAAAAGTCTGATGCTAACATTGTATGCATGATACCAAAATCCTTCGGAAAACAAACTTACTCTTAGAGAACATCATTAAAATAGGATTCTTGGTGTGTTTTATATCCTGTTTTAACCTCGTTCTAGTGATCTCTGATAGCTTTGATTATGCTGTCCATATTTTTATATACCATCTAATGCAGTCTGTGAAGCTCAGGACTTCTTTCTGCAATTGTGAACACTTCTGTTTGTACTTCTCTGACATATGTGTATGACTCCTCTTGACAAGTATGTATGCATGCCAGAAAGAGAGTTACTGCATTTCTCAAAGGTTAAACATATCCCTTTCTTCATATATATGCCCATTCCCAGAGCATTTGAAAATTGTGCATGATTCTTGGCTTGAAATCTGCACCATGAAACTCTGATTTATATTTGTAGATTAATTGCAGAAAAGCAAGATCTTGGCCATGAGTGGCAGCCAGCTTTCTGATATGCAGAAAAGCTCACTCTAGATCTCCCTGACATTTATTTAGGGCTAAAATATCCATTACGCAGTAAGGAGCTTGGATGAAAAATATTAATCCAGCCTGCTTCTGGAGTCTGGTATAAGGCTGTATGAGGCATCTAGACATCTTCTGGTTGTAAACGTACTCCCATCGATAGAGTCAAGAAGTGCATTGTCTTAGATATCCAAAATTTTCCACTTTAAACATCCCTGAGGATGTGCCACGAATTTCACTGCCTGGGCAGACCCTTAATAATATATACATTGCTGTATGTTATTCCTTCAGTCATAGGCTATGCACTAATGCAGTGTTGTATTTTTCTTCAGGTACTTTGGTCAGAAAATTACAATTTTATTTTCTCATACAGCTGCAAATTGATGCCATGCATATGATACAGTATTTTTCTGTAAGCTGGTTTGAGATTAAAATAGTTTCTGCAGCTAACTCGATTGTTTACAGTTTCCCAGCTAAGTATTAATATTTTTATCATTATTGCTAAAAATGATTATCCTTTGCAGATGCATGACCTTTGTATTTTAGTATTATAAAATACTTGCGGAGTTCCCTGTTTAAACAAATCCATGTTTGGATCAGAAAACATAAACCTTCACCGATTTACATTTTGCCATCCATACACTGGATAATTTTTATGAAAAGACCAAACAGCAAAAGGCAAAGCCTGGAGGTCTCCCCTCACATTTTAGCGAAGATTTAACAGCGGGATGACATGGTGAATAAGGGTCTGCTTCTGTGATTTGCTCAGTACCTCCTATGATTTACCCTTGGTGCCAATAAGGGCATGCCGTATTTTGCAGAGGATACGCATCCCATGGTAGGAGCAGGTCCTGAGAGCTTTAGAAAGCACACCGAAGCAGCAGCAGCAGCAGAAGTTGTAATCTAAACAAAATTATACTTTTCGAAATAAGAGCAACGAATATGTTTTGTTTTATAGCCTCACTTTTCTTTTAAATGACGGTAGCTGATGTACATACTACTTAACCACACTGAATAATACAGAGTAAGTCACTCAGGCAGCGACGAAGAACTGCTGACCTAAATGGGAGCACACCACATGTACCTCACAGCACATTCCCATTAACGAGAAACGTTCCACCGAGTGCGCTGGAACAGAACCTCATCATGCCCTTGCTTCAGGAAGGAAAGCACTGACAGCTAATGCTTATTGTGCTCTTCTCATTTACCTGCAACCTCACCGGTTCTTTTCTTTGCATTGTCAACGCCCGTATTCTTTACTGAGGAATACATGGAAGCTGAGACTGAACTATTAGAATGAAACAATATTTGAGCTTTTCAAGCACAAGCTAACAACTGGTGAAAACACTTTTTCTGTTGGTTCCTTTTAATGCTTTCCACAACCCACTCAAACTAAAATAATTTTGCAAAGAACTAACATTTTCTTTGGAACAAGGAGTGATTTTCCTCTGTTCTCTCTTTCCTTTCACACAGGTGATTTTAAACATCCAAAACTAGACAGGTCTTGCGAAAGCTGCTTCTCAAGTGTGTGTGCCTGATTTTACTTCTCTAGATCATCTCATCTCTCATCTTCTAACCTTGTATCTTTTTTCAGCCTGGTTAGGGGAACATTTGACAGATTAAAAAGATGGATTTAGTGGGCCAAATTCTTTCCTCTCTTATGCCAATGGCGTGTCACCTGTGTTAGAGAATGTAGAATTGGATTTTGTGTATTTTACTTCTGCAGTTAAACTTCTCAAAGCACACTCTGTTTATTCACAGCTGTTAGTTACTGCAGCAGTAGCAGATTTTGGTAGCTCTAGGAACATCGGCTTGTGCATGGGCAGCTTTCTCCTGCTGTTCCTCCTACTTTTCCAGATCCTAGGTCACTCCAGAACATAAACCACAACCTTGTCATTCCACAGGTGTTCAATATGACCAATAGCTGGAGCAAACCGAAATGTGAGAGGTCACAGAGGATAATAATTTCTGGCAACGATGTTGTCGATACTAATACTTAGCTGGGATGCACTAGGTAAACAGTTAAGATTGGGAAGTGTTCTGTGCCCATAAAAATGTTCAAGAAATCACGTTCTACTTGGTATTTGATTATACTGTTCCATAAACCTCTGAGAAACATCATCTACAGTACATTCACTGAAGAGCAAAGAATTAAACAAAACCCCCAGCTCTCTCATATCATTCATTCTGGGCTCCGACACCCTGTGTATTTTTTTTCTGCAGAAAGGCTCACTTACTCACCTAACTGAGAAGTACTTTCTTAGGTAAGAATGAATATACATGTGCTGCATGCTTCTTATGCTCAGGCAGATATTACTCAGCCCCTTTCACCTGCTTAACAAAGCCCTGACTACATAATCAATGGGGAAGTGAGACTTTCTTGGGCTGAATTAATTTCCGGGTTCATCTTTGCTGTTATCGATGAATATTTAGTCATTAATACATAACAGTGTTTAAAGTGAAATAAAACACACGAAATGCAATAGCCAAGACGTTGTTTTGTTTTTGTTTTTGTTTTTGTTTTTTGGTAAGCATTACAGCGTTTTAATGTTAATCTGAAGCAATTAAAGGCCAGGTCTCAAACAGATGAAAGCACTCCACGTCTCCACTGTTTGGAGACAAGTTAGTTGAAAATGATTTCTTAAAAAAGCCACGAGCTATTGATTGTGTTGTTATTGTTATGAGCATCTTAAATGCTATTCCGTTTTCCTGTCCTTAAAGTGAATACACAAACAAAAACACGCTGTGCAGGAACTTAAATGCTGCTTTCACCTAACAGTGGTGTTTCATTGCAGCCTTTCTGTGGTTAGAATAACACAGTTGAGGGTCAGTGGCAAATAAAATAGAAAGCTATAAAAGGGCATGTCTTTTGAAAATGAAACAAAACAAAAAGTTGCAAATAGAGGACAGAAATGAAAATTAAGATGATAAATTGAAAAATAATTTGATCAAAGATTTTTGGTTACATTTATTGTTATTCCTTAGGCACTGCAAACAGCGACTTTATTTGGGAGGAGAAACGCTAGGAATTTTATTCTCCCCAATCCCATTTGCTTCTTGGCATCTTCTGTTGATGTTTGTCTCTATTTTTTTCCATTATTATTTGCTAAATATATTATGACACTTTATTTACCTTGGTCGAGAGCTCTGAGACCTCTGTGCAGCTTCACCATTCCAGCAATTTCACAAATAAATCACCGATCATTGTGCAGAAATACCACAATTTACATGAAGACAGCACTATTTTCATGGTAGAAGAAGCAGGTTTATACTGGATAGTTGGATTGCTACGTCTGTAGGTACGCCTATGGAATATACCCACTTGAGTCTTTTGTTTTAATTATCACGGAGTGGTTTTTATTAAAACACCATGTTAGAGAGGGATTTTGGATGTAGAGTGGTGGCATCTACATTCTTTGATAAAGCGTCTCATTTCATGGACGTACGTGTAAAATAAGGATACGTTGTTAGTCTTTTGTTAATTTCCAGATAATTAAACATTATTATCTATTTACCAATGAATAAATGTGATCTGTTTACAATATCAAAGATGTATATAAGGCACCCAGCTATAGCTGAAGCTCTAATTAAAATACATCATTGTTTGTCATGGTTTTAAGGCGAAAATTAAAAAGCGTTGCCAAATTAATCTTCAATCAAGAGTTCATTAATTAGCTAACCTTCTGTAAATGGGCTGCAGTCTGATGACAGCTCACTAAAGGACCATTTAAATGAATTCCTGATTGTATCAATCAGACGAGGGAAAAGAATTAGATTTGTGGTTCTTTTGCAGTATTTCCTGCAAAGATTTTCCCAACATTTAATACACACAAAGGATGTTAAACTATTTTAAAGTGATGAATCCTTTTTACTACTGTCCCAAACTCTGTTACTTCTTGCTGTATATCAGAAGGAAATATATAACGCTGCCAACGTTTCATGATCCTGAACAGAATATTGCAGAGGAATATGCTTTATAACATAGTAATAAGCAGTTGCTTGAAATAACATCATAACTTTCCAGGAGAAAAACGTTTTGAACAAATTATTGATTATATAATAGTTTTTAGTAAAATTTACTTTACTTCTGTCACAAAATTTAAATTACGAGGGCTTAAGTGGTCAGGTACTTCAGTTGCTTTTGTGCTGGGAACATAAAATTTCTGGACCTCTAGACTATCTGGAAATGTCTGCCATGAAAGTGACAAATTAAAGATGTTAGTGTTAGATTAGGGTATATTTTTGTGTTACTTTAGTACCTGTAATATCTATCTAGACTCATCACAAGGCTAAGGAAAAAAAAAAAGTTTCGAATTGGTTGTAGAAGATAATACATGATTTGGTGATTTCTTCTGTGCTAAATAGGTAGAACAGCATTTTTTCTTTGCATGTATTTAGTCTTTCTCTGTGCCTTTTGTGGTTCTGTGTGAACATGTGCTTTATGAGAAGTATGGTCAAAATAACAGTCTCTATTTACTATTGCCAAAAGTTCTCCTTCAAAACTTTGCATAAACAGACATTTAGTTAACATTTGAGCTGTTCAGCTTCACAGTGAAATAAAATGGTGGGATGGTGGGACTTTTTTGTTGTTGTTTTTTTTCTGCTGGGGGAGGGTGAATTTATTTATTCAGTGGATTCATGAACTTAAAATCTGCTAGAAATGGAAGTGTTAATTATGTCTAAGAAAGACTGCATGTCAAAGTGCTAAGTGGCACATTGCATATTATGACACCTCAAGTGTATACAAGTTAAATAACGATGGTGGTCTTTGTCTCTGCAGTATGAGTATTTCCATTTGTTTTGCATTGTATATGACAATATTATTGACTGGTTATCTGTAATTGATATAATGTTCTAAAAATTGTAAAATACATCCCCATCTCGTTTACATAAATGATAGAAGCATTTATTAAAATATAGCTTAAATTGAATCTAAATTTTTCAGACCAGTGTAGGGTTGTACATTTTTGTTATCATCTGCCATGAGTCAGTAACCTTGTCCAGCACTGCTACATCTATTAAGTCTATCCTGTCAATTAAACCACAGAGACAGTGTGGGTTTTTTCTTAGTCAAGGTGTTTGTATCAACATTTCATACAGATACAAGTAATCCAGCGTGAAGGAAACTCAGGTTTGTTTTTTTTTTTCCCTCTGTGCTGATTTGCATATGCATGTCAAATCTAGCTGTGCCATTTTTTATGGTATTGAGGAAAACAAAGTGACCTTTACTCAAGTTCTTAATAGTGGAAGGTCCTCATGTTCTGAATTTCCAGGTGGTGGGGGGACAGGTCTAGGGGAGCCAGCGTTAGCTGATTACACCACTGCTGCTCGCAACAGTTTGATACGGTCTAATACACGAAAACTCCCTTATAACTCCCTGTTATAATTGCATCTCTGCTCAAGGCTACTATAGTTAGGCTACATTAAATCTCATTGTCAGTCAGGCTGCATAAGGCTCAGGGAGCTCATGGGCTGACGCTGGGCAATGCGATCTTCTTCAAGAGCAACTTCTGTAGCTGCCCCTCGCTCATCTTCTGGCAGGGCTGCCTTGCTGCGTGCATAATGGACACGCCTGATGTGAATTATGTAACTTGCTTCTTCCCCCACCTAACAGGCAGGGTTTGCTTAAAAGCAAGCACGGGCTTGGAAATCGAGGTTGCCCGCTCTCCTTTTTGCTAACTGCACGCGCTATTTATCACAGTAGACAAAAAGCAAAAGCAAAAAGTCACTAATTAAGTTATCAACTTGTATATCGTATAGATGTACACACGTAGGAGATGGGTCATGTACATTTAACAGGTATGATAAAATATAGGAGCTTTCAGCAGGGCTTCTATCAAAATAATTATCCAAGCAATTATCTGTGCTATTCAGCTAACTTTTGCATGCGATGGTGTTTCTGTGCTTTTGTGTTCGTCAACCTTCCTGCTTTGAGTTCTCTTAGGAACTATTAGACTGACAGTTTTCAAATTGTACAGAAAAGACAAAGAAAGAGAAAGGGGCTTTTTATAGAAAATTGTGCCTTTATTACAGGTAGTTAATAAGTATTAATAATGTAAAAAAAAAAAGAAAAAATGAATGGGTTAAATGCAGTTGTATCATTTGAACTGGTGCACAGAATTTGATCCCATGCGACTTGCCTGCTGTGTTGGGAGACTGTCTTTTTCAGAGTCTCAGCATCTCAGTTCTCTTCCTCCCGACTGCAGCGCTGCATCTGATAGAAAGGAAGGACAAATAAACCCTGATGTACCCCGCTTGTGAGAATTTTGCAAACAGTATTCCCGATCCCATAGACTGATACAGGCAAGAATGTAAACAAACTGCACCTGAAGCGTGTACCTCCAGATTGTTTTGTCATTCAACTCTACAGTAATAACAATAATTTCTAAAGTTGTGGCTTCTTGGCTTCTGTATGTATATCAAATTAAATATATTTTGGTTCTTAGCTCTTCAAAGGATACTTAAGTAAGCTGATGAACACCTATTACCTAGGCTTCAGGCGATCGTAGCTGTTGAATTTTACGTAGAGACAGAAGAGCGCATACTAATAGTTGTATATGTTAAAAAGAAACAAAACCCACAACTGTCATTTTGAGAGGGAGGGAGGGAATGTGTTTTTCTTGATCTTCTTATATGAAACTATTTGTGTGGGCTTTGTCTAGCGATAACCTTTGTGGAACGCAGAGGAAAGCCTTGCAAGCAATAATGCAGTGTTTTATTAAAAAGTTTTGCTTCTTTGTGGTGGCAGTTTTCTTTCAGTTCGTCACGGGTGGAGATAGAGGGATAGCTCATAGGTAGGAAGCTCAACTAAAACATTTGTATTTTGTGGTTGCAGCCTTTTTCCCAGTTACTGGCAAAGCCTTGAGAAAAGTAAACCATGTGCTTTTGTACTGTCATATTTGATTTGGGCTATATTCTCACTGTTGTTTGAAGCTAACATGAAACGCAGTGTCTGCATGACCCATTTTAGCAGCCCATTATCATAATTTCACTGTCGTATGGCCACTGAGTTAATGTACTTACAAATGACAGAGAAAGTGTGTTACATGACCTTAGGGTTTTCAAAAATTAAATGACGTAGGAAGTCGTATTTCAAAGAATTGTTAAAGAGTAGGGTTTGGGAAGGTTGGCTTATGACTTTCAGTTTATTCTTCACCTCTCGAGTGTCATAGCATTTAACAAGAAGATATACTCATTCCTATTTAGACAAATATACTAAAGGTTTAAACCTTTTCAAGGTCTGAATTTTATCCATTAACTTATTATACCTGACTATTGTGAAAGTCTGAATAAAATCTATTTTAATTATTTTAATTACATTTTTCTTTGTTATTTTCCCATGTTCCTGGTGTGATTAAGTTAAATTGCCTTTTGTATTTATATATTTCGCTGGATATGAATTTTTTGTTCGATTGGGGTTTTTTTGTTTCTTTTTTTTTATTGTAGTTGTTTGTTTGTTTCTTATCTTGTTTTTTGGTGTTTTATAAACCAAAGCAATTTGAACCAAAGCAGCAAAGCAAGTAATGTCTACTGGATTTTGTAACAATGAGGCAATCTTCTGGTTGATGGTGTGAGGTGATAGTGCTGGGAATAATTTTGGCTTGGAAAATAATCTCTTTGAGAAAAAAATGACTTTCTTAATTTGAGTTTAAACTTGATCTGAATGTGCTTCTTGTTTTAAGCAAGTGACATTGGCATTTTATCAGTGCGCAGTGTCCCCATACTTCCCAAATTTTATGGTGTCGTGAACTTACATTGCTAAAACCCACCATAGTGAGTGATTGATGTTTCTTTCATCACAGAAGGGGTTACATTGAGGGTAAACCACAGTGCCTATGATATATATCCAGTAAATGAGGAAACGGCAGGAGAAACCACAAACATGTAGTCCAAGTGGCATATCCTCACCTTTTCCTCGTAAAGTTAGGCACTGAAACCAACTGGCTTATCTTTTTCTTACCCTTGTGAAGTTGGAAATCCTGTAGACAGTGCTTTGAAAAGCTTCCCCATAGTTCTGCTATTTTAACATGGCTTTAGAAATGGAAGTATTTTTCTTTTCTCCTTACTTAGAAGTAAGTGGAAGTTTGGCTAACTGTAATAATAATAATAATAATAATAATAACAATAACAAAGTGTTGTTGCAATTAATATGTTCTATGAAAGTGACCCTGTATGACAAGCAGAAGGAATTCCATCATTTTATTAAAGCACTTAGTTGGCAATGCTAGAAATGTGGAGTAGGAGAAGGTTCTACCTAAGCTTGCTCTCCATTACCACCTGCAGGTTACCAGATTTGTGACTTGTGTCAGGGTCACGAGCAGGGTCTCACACAGGTGACCCATGGTCAGTGACCCATAGTCGGCCACAGTGGTAGGCTGTGGCCTGGGAGATGGGTGGTAGAAACCTTATCCAGGCAGCAACCAGTCTGATGTTGGTGGAAATCATGTCTAAATGAGGACTGGAGGCCAAATCAGTGTTCTTTGTTCAACCAGCGATGAAAGTCATCCAACCTCTGACCCTAATGACACAGTTTTACTTAAAATGGCTACATTTTGAGTATGCTCCTGAATGTTATCTTAGCAAGCACCTCAAATGGGTTTGGAGATTAAATGTGATTGCCAGGTGTGCCTCGATATTACTGTCTTAAATAAATTTTGTAGCTTGAGACAGTTGTCTTTAAGATCTTATTTCCTCATTTTCTGCTGATATAATTTAATAGCAAAAGTAAATAATAGTATGGCAATAGCAAAAACAATCATTTCAAAATTTGTTTGCTGAATCTAACATTTTAAAACTGCTTTGTTTCTTGGCTTTTCTGGCACTAAGGGACTGCTCTCCTTTTACACCCAGGCAATCCCACTGATTTTGAATACAATCTGAAGGAGTTGTCTGCTGCAGTAGGGGGCAGAAATTGGCTTTTATTGCTGTGTGTAAATGATGGCCGACTTTAAGGTCTCAGTCCTGCAGAAAACCCCTAAGCGCAGCTCTGTCCGTTAAAAACTTAGCCATGTTTTTAATCCTAAGCAAGAATCCTCTGCTTGTGCTTAAGTTTTGCAGAGCATTTAGCATGTGCTTAGATGCCATCACCACCAGCATGCCATGGCTCTCTGAGGCAGGACGGCTGAACCATGTTGTGTGTGTGCTCCCTTAGCCCTGCTGCAGCCTCCTTCCTCCACGTGCTCCGTTCCCTCTCTCTTTTTGCTCCCTTCCTCTCCACAGTGGGCTCAACAGTCTCAGT
>NC_092826.1:55397979-55499991 GCF_039878825.1 Excalfactoria chinensis
GCAGGGATGAAAATGAACATTTCAATGAAATAATCTCGACAGAGCAGGGAGAGGAGGGGTCGATGGACTGATTCATCTCTAGCGCTCTTTGGTGATCCGAACACTAATGAGAATGCTTGAATGTATAGTTTATCAGATAGAAGAGGAAGAGCAAGTAAATTTCTCAGATTAGAATCACTGTAAAAATATATCCGCATGCAAACTGCTTCGTTCTCCAATTGCCAGCCTTGGCTAATAATTTGCAGCATTCATTTTAAGGGGATCGGAGGGAGAAGAGAAGGAGGTGAAGAATCTTTGTGCTGGTTTTTAATGGGATGCCTTTAAGGGTTATCAGTCAACCTGTGAGAAGCGTGGAAGTTGTTATTGTTACTGTACCTCAGCTACTTTTCAGACCCGTTGCATTAGAATTAGGAGGTGGGCACTTCTAGTTTTGCCCCGTTTTGCTGCAACTATAAATGAAATACACAAACCTCTGTAGGAAGGCTATTTGGATGTCTGATAGTCTGCGCTTCTCCTCAGCCATTGTCATAGCTAAGCCATATTTTTCCACTGTAGTGACACCGTAATACACACATACACACACACAGATTTGTAGCATCTGCGCCGTAATTCTTTATGAACATTTGTATACACTAATATAGAAAATTCTCTAATCTTCCAGCAGGCGTGTTAACCTCTCACAATGTGAGATGTTGGATTCTTTTGTAAATCTCTCATCTCTGTGTGTTCTGTGAATATATATAATTTTTTTTTTTTTAATTATTATTTTTCCCCTCTCATTTTTCTGTGGTGAGGGTGATGTGCCTTTTCCACCCTTACTTTTCTTCCCATTTACCAAGATGTGTTCCGGTGTACGGTGGAATTCTCCCCCAGCTTGGGGTGCAGTTTGTGCAAGGTGACAGTGTGGGCTGCAGAAACTTCTGCAGCTGCTGTCTCCTGTTGGCTGGGTGTACACTCGAAGCTGCTGAAATACATCTGTTGTAGAAAGAAGAATGGTGAACGTTCGCACCTTGCTACTATTGTTTAGATCCAGGGTAGGCCCTGATTTAGCAAAGAATTTTTGACCTGAACCTGCTCCTGTTTGCTGAGGCTATGAAATATGTATTTCAGTGAAACTGCTTTGCCGAATCACGACCTTCAATACTTAGCTATTTCTTCTGCATAAAATCATCTGTTTTGATTATTTAAAATCAGGCCTTGAAGAGTTCGCTACGTTTAATTTTGCAGACCATTAAAAACAAATGCAGTCGTTACTTTTTGCCCTTTTCAACATAATTCAGTCAGTTCCAAGACCCTTTTTGAATTGAAAAGAAAACCTCAGTAGAGACAGATTCCTCCAAAAGCACCAGTTCGAGGTTGCAGAAAGATTTTATGTGAGAACATTTATGCTTTTAACCACATCCCTTACACTTCGGATCTGCGTCTGCTTTTTCAAACAATGGCTGTGTATTTATAGTGTAAATATTCTCACTGAAGCAAACACAATGTGCAGTGCTACTCACATGTACAATAAATAGCGTCTCATGTCCACTTAGATTAGAATGCGCAGCTTTTAACACTGTTCAAAGATGACAGTGTATCTGTGGGGAAACACTGACATCCAGAAGGCACATTTCATAGAGAAAAAAATATATAAATATATTAGCAATGTTTAATAAGAAGAAAAGAATACAAACTGCTCCTTCTGATTTTTGGTTGTATGAAATTTGAAGGTTTTCCATCTTTTTCCAGTGTGCATTTCCCTGAGTCTGTGAATGCACGAATGAGAAGGAAGAGAAAAGCTGACATTATACTACTCTGCATTGGATGTAGCTTTTGTTGAGGGTGGTCCCTGCTGTATCTGCTCTTGGTATTTTGGTGCGGTTTCAGGGCACGTGTGAACCAGCAGGCTCTGCAGATGCAGGAATACCTGAAGAAGATTGCTGAGAGTTTCTCGGTCACAGAAAGACACTGTCTGAAGGCCGTCTGTCTGTTGATCTTCCCATTATAGTTTAGAGGGAGAATATGAACATCCCGCTCTTTTATTTGGTGTTCAATGATATTGCTCACCTCCACGAGTAATAGAATGGAACATCTTTAAGGTTTTAAATTCCGAAGCTTACTTTTGTAAGACTTCTGTGAGAATTTCAGTGGAGCAAACACGTTTTTACAAATTAACATTCTTCATTTTGTATGCTTCCGAATTGCCTCTAAAAGAAACCTTTTCGGTTCGAGAATTGCACTGACCTTGCAAAATACCATATGCTGAGTATGCTGCTATTGCTCTTACAAACATTAGAAGTCAGGAATGAAAAGATACTGTGTGTACCCTATGGTAACTAAAGGAGTTAAATATATATATATATTGATCACAGTGGTAGAAATTAAATATTTTAGGCAGATAGCTTTTTTTCTTTGTAAAGAAGCATTATGGCTTTGCATTATTTCAGCTAACTGGACAGATATGTGGGTGTATGAATCACATAAATTCATTTTTCTTACAGAATCTGGCTTAAATTCTGGAACCATAGAATGTCAGTGTCTTAGCAAACTGCTTGTTCTTAACTCTTACACTGCAGTATTGGTAAAGGAGAGAACTCAGTCATGTAGTATTCTCAGCAGAACCCATGACCAGAAAAGTAACTGAAAGATGGATATTTCAGCCTAGCACTCCGTTCCATTGCTATGACAGTTAAACACCAACCTTTCTTGTACTTTTAATCTTTACTGTGGGGTTTAACTCCTTTCATTTTTGTGGTAAAGAAACCTTTTCACCAAATGCAGAAGTACCAGAATACACACCACTGTAAATAAATGAAGGAAAGGAACAGATGCACCACTGGCTCAACTGGTTTCTGCTTAAGCAGGTATTTAGCTGCTTATATGTCGCAGTTATAAAAATACGCATTTATGCAATTTGGAATTAAATAAGAAGATGCTATCAGATAATTCGCGTGGATTTTTATACTCTACCAGCTATAGCGACATTCAGCATCTTGCACAGTTTCTTACATGTGTTTATTAAAAATATTGGGATATGAAAATGAGAGAAAATTGGCGTAGTTCCACTGAGGTTAGGAAGAGGATAGCTCTTCATAAAAGCTAAGAATATGGGCCCTGTCAGCTTGCAGTTTCTAATTGGTGACTGTCTGCTGATCATTACTAGGGTGTTTTTTTTAAAGAAAAATGCCAGATGGTAACTGTCCATTTTTATGCGTTTAGGCTTCTCAGAGTTATTTTATTTTATTTTATTTTATTTAAAAGTCATTTCAGAAGCAAAAACTGCGTTCTATAATAATCGTTGTTTACCTTTCTGAACCTAAAAATGTCTTTTCTTTTGCTGTTAGAAATGACTGACAACAGGTGTGTTTAATGGGAGAGATCTTATAAGAGATCTTATGCGGTAGCTGTGGGAGTGAATTCTACTTGCATGCCTAGAATTTAGAACTGCAGAGGTGCTGTAGTGCTCAAATGCACACAGTGTATGAACAGCAACGCTACTGCAACACTGAGACTCTGACCGATTTCTTAGTTCTCTGATGATTTCTGTGTTTTAGTCTTTATTTTATGCATAAAGTGCAGTTTTTAAGAAGATTTTTTCTGGTTTTCTAATGCATTTATGATGTCTTTCTGGCCTTTGGCTCCAGGGTGATTTCTCTAGTGACTTCTGTTGTGCTTGGTATTCACTAGTCTTTTAAATATATCAGAGAACACCCGAGGCCGAGACAATCTGTAAGGAATTGTGCCATGCTTAACATTTTTAAAACTAATTATTTGCTGAGAAAGAGGACAAATGGAAGGTGTAGTGGGCATCTTAAGGTTCAGCACTACCTCAGTTCTTGATGGGCTACTTTTCCATTTTATCTTAGGAGCTCAGACTGGAGTACTTCAAGGCTGCATTAACTGCTGTTACAAAGTTGAATGCAGAATGCAGTGCTGGCTATAATACCATTAACTTTCTAAAAATTTCAGAGACTATTCAGAGAGTGTTCATATTACAATTAGAGAAGTGTCTTTATTTTTATTTTTATTTTTATTCTTTCAGAAAAGAATAAATTAGCAACTGTGTACTAAAAGATGCCCAGCTGGTACTTATGTACCCCAATTTCCCAGTTCACCTCAGATTTGTTAATGTGGTAATATACCTCTTTTCTTCATACTGTGTAATAGCAGAAGTGCCTTTTTCCTGACTTTCTTTCAGTATTGTATGATGGCAGGATGTAGCCCATATTTCTGCATTGCTTTCTGCACAGTTCCCCTGAAATGGAGGCAGTTTTTGCTTCAGTATGTGAGAACTGTTCACAATCCATGTTTTCTACCTTGACGTGCTTATAAATGATCTGCATTCTGTTATCATCGTGATTTTTTAAGCTTCTTTTACAAAACTGAAGGGAAATGTGTACAAGTATGTTTTCTGATTTGCAATGAAAGTGTACATTTATCACTTAGGTACATGTAAGCCACTTCTGTGAATTGGGCCCTTGGAGTAAATGTGTTTTGATGTAATGGCCATCTGCTCATGAATATCACATTTGCTAGTTTAAAAAATAGTTTTATACAGATAAACACGTAGTTTGGTAAGATCGTATAGTTTCACCAGGTGGCAATGCAATAGCAAAGTTTGATCTTTAAAAGAAGCCAATAATCAAGCTGGGAGGGAGGCTTCAAGGTTTTTTGTTTTGTTTTGTTTTGATTTTGTCATTGCTTTTAAAAATTAATCTCTGCCATTTACTTTTAGTTGGTGACTGCTGTTTTCAAAATGGTAAATGCGGTACCCACATCATATCATAACAGGAGGCAAAGCGTATCCTTGCCATTTAGAAACAGTTGTAGTCTTACTTCCCTTTTCACCTTGTAAAAATGACAGCTGTTCAGCTCTCAAATGGACCAAGTACAACCAGTCACCAGGATGCTCTGGAACAGCCAATCAGACATACTTATCCAGTGAAGCTCCAATAGAGTCAGGTGTCGGTGACACAGAAATGATCCTTCATGCTGTAGCTAAAGCTGATTTATCAATAAAGACAGCCTAGATGCAATGGAGTTGGTCAGGCCGATGTTTCTGATAGTATAGGTCCATGGATCAGCCATTTTACATACCTATTACAGTAAATAAAGTTCAGAGCAAGGGCATTTTCCAAGTCAATTAAGACTGGTTTAGTAGGTTCTTTATTGATTTTGATTTCAATATTATGGTACCCAGTGTCGTCTTGGCACTTTTTTTAACTGCTGAAATCAAAGTTTATTCTGACATAGTATATATATCAAACTGTAACCAGGACCAGAGGATGTAGATTAATAGATGAAATGTGAAAGCGATGGTGAGTTTGGTTTCTGGATGTATCAACAAAATTTGTCTTTATGGTTACTGCTTTTAGTACAGAAGACAGCAGCGATGTAAAAAGTGCGTGTTCAGTAACTTTGTCTTGTTTTTTTTTCTTTTTTTTTTTCTCTCTTTCTTTTTCCTCCTCCTGTATTTTAGCATATGTTCCTGAGGAGGAACTGAAAGCAGCAGAAATAGATGAAGACAGCGTGGAAGATGATGGGCTGTCTCTGGACATCCAGGAGAATGAGTATTTGTGCAATGAAGAAACGGAGATCAAAGAGGCTCAAAGCTACCAGAACTCCCCAGTCAGCACTGCAACTAATCAGGATGCAGGCTATGGTTCGCCGTTTAGTGAAAACAGCGATCAGCTGGCCCATTTCAAAAGCACTTCCTCTAAAGAAGAGAAGGAGGATCCTCAGTGCACAGACAATGTTTCCTATCCACAGGACAGCTTGGCACAAATAAAAGCTGTGTATGCAAATTTGCTTTCAGAGACTTGCTGGTCCAGTTTAGCTTTGGACTTAAAGAAATCCAATCCAACCACCAGCAACAATGGAATCAGCCAGAACGAAAACACCACCAGTACTGACGCCAACGTCAGTTCCCAGAGTACTGGTACTACCAGTACCAACACCAGTACCAGTACAACTACCAGTAATACTAGCAACAGCAGTAGTAACAGTAACAGTAACAGCGGTGGCTCAGGTTATGACTGGCATCAAGCTGCGTTAGCTAAAACATTGCAGCAGACCTCCTCGTATGGACTTCTCCCAGAGCCTAGTCTTTTCAGCACAGTACAGCTTTACCGGCAAAATAATAAACTTTATGGGTCCGTGTTCACCGGTGCTAGTAAGTTCCGATGCAAAGACTGCAGTGCAGCCTATGACACACTGGTGGAGCTAACAGTGCACATGAATGAAACTGGACATTATCGTGATGACAACAGAGATAAAGAAGCTGATAAGACCAAACGGTGGTCAAAGCCAAGAAAACGGTCACTTATGGAAATGGAAGGCAAAGAGGATGCTCAAAAAGTGCTGAAATGCATGTACTGTGGGCATTCATTTGAGTCCTTGCAAGACCTCAGTGTCCATATGATAAAAACAAAGCATTACCAGAAAGTGCCTCTGAAGGAGCCAGTACCAGCCATCACTAAATTGGTCCCTTCTACCAAAAAGCGAGCACTTCAGGACTTAGCTTCACCTTGCTCACCTGAGCCAACAGGGATCACTGCAGAAGCTTCACTAGCTGAATCTGCAAAGGATCAGAAAACTGCCAACCCCTACGTGACTCCAAACAACCGCTATGGCTATCAAAATGGTGCTAGCTACACTTGGCAGTTTGAGGCACGCAAAGCCCAGATTCTGAAATGCATGGAATGCGGCAGTTCCCATGACACTTTGCAGCAGCTCACTGCTCACATGATGGTTACTGGTCATTTTTTGAAGGTGACCAATTCTGCTTCCAAAAAAGGTAAACAACTAGTACTGGACCCTGTGGTGGAGGAGAAGATACAATCTATACCTCTCCCACCTACCACCCACACGAGGCTACCAGCCTCCAACATTAAAAAGCAGCCCGATTCTCCGGTGGGATCCACAAACTCGGAGGAAAAGAAAGACCCAGAGAAGGAAAAAGTGGTGGTTGGTGAAACAGAGAAAAAGATCAAAGAAGAGAATGAGGACTCTACGGAGAAATTTGAGCCGACAGCTTTGTATCAGTACCTCAGAGAAGAGGATCTAGATGATAGTCCTAAAGGTGGAATAGACATATTAAAATCCCTCGAGAACACGGTGACAACAGCTATCAGCAAAGCTCAGAATGGCGCACCTTCCTGGGGGGGATATCCCAGTATTCATGCAGCCTACCAGCTCCCGGGCACAGTCAAACCCCTTCAGACCACGGTGCAGAGTGTTCAAATGCAGCCGTCTTATGCCAGCAGCGTAAAATCACTGTCTTCGGAACACAATGCGCTCATCCATTCCCCAGGCAATCTCACGCCCCCACCTCACAAGAGCAATGTATCTGCTATGGAAGAGCTGGTCGAGAAAGTTACAGGTAAAATCAACGTGAAGAAGGAAGAAAAGCCTTTGGAGAAAGACAAGAGTTCTCCAGTCAAACCCATGTCTCCTGCTGCTAAAGAAAACAAAGACTTCCCCAAATCAGAAGAAATAAATAACAAACAGCAGCAGAAGAAGAGCTCTGAGACAGAAGTTCAGAAAGTGAAAAAGGACAGTCCAGCAGAAGCACATACTCCAAATGGTACAGAGCCACTTAAAACAAAGGTTGCAAATGGCTGTAACAATTTAGGAATCATCACAGATCATTCACCGGAGCCATCCTTCATTAATCCATTGAGCGCTTTACAGTCCATTATGAATACCCACTTAGGCAAAATTTCTAAGCCGGTAAGCCCCTCTCTGGACCCTTTGGCCATGCTGTACAAAATTAGTAACAGCATGTTGGACAAACCCATTTACCCAACCACTCCAGTCAAGCAGGCTGATGCTATCGATCGATATTACTATGAGAACAGTGATCAGCCTATTGATTTAACTAAGTCCAAAAACAAACCTCTTGTTTCCAGTGTTGCTGACTCTGCCTCATCTCCGCTAAGAGAGAGTGCCCTGTTGGATATTTCTGATATGGTAAAGAACCTCACAGGGCGTTTGACACCCAAATCTTCGACTCCATCCACCGTGTCAGAGAAGTCAGATGCTGATGGGAGCAGCTTTGAGGAAGCTCTGGATGAACTGTCGCCAATACACAAGAGGAAGGGCAGGCAGTCCAACTGGAATCCTCAACATCTTCTGATCCTTCAAGCCCAGTTTGCTTCCAGCTTGAGGGAGACTTCAGAAGGCAAATACATTATGTCGGACCTCGGTCCACAAGAGCGGGTACACATCTCTAAGTTTACTGGTCTTTCCATGACCACAATTAGCCACTGGCTGGCCAATGTGAAGTATCAGCTAAGAAGGACAGGTGGAACTAAATTTTTAAAGAATTTGGACACAGGACATCCTGTTTTCTTTTGCAATGATTGTGCCTCTCAGTTCAGGACTGCTTCTACATACATAAGTCACTTAGAGACACATCTAGGGTTTAGTTTGAAGGATCTGTCAAAGTTGCCACTTAATCAGATTCAAGAACAGCAGAATGTTTCAAAAGTCCTCACAAACAAGACTTTGGGCTCACTTGGAATAGCTGAGGAGGACTTAGGCTCCACATTCCAGTGTAAGCTCTGTAACCGAACTTTTGCAAGCAAGCATGCAGTCAAACTGCACCTTAGTAAAACACATGGCAAGTCCCCAGAGGACCATCTGATCTATGTAACTGAGTTAGAAAAACAATAGCGTCCAGGTAAGCAGCCAGGTATGCAAGTGACCACAGGAACATTGCACTAAACTTCTTCATAGTACTGCACTAGGCCTGACCTGAGCCTCTGAAATCAGTCTTACTTTTGTTGCTGAACTGCCTATCTGGACCTTGGTTTTTCTTACCCTTATTTTGTAGTTATATTTATATGCTCTTTGTCTGATCTGTGCATGGTTATTTTTTGTTTCTGTTTTTATTTTTATTTTTTTTGTGAGTCAAAGTCTGACCTTTATTTTCAACATCTGTCCTTGATGTTAAGCTATCTTTTGTAGAATATAGTGGGAGACGCTATTGAGAGACATTAATTTAGCCGTAAAGAAAGACACAAAGAACAATGATAAAGAGACATCCTAAAATTACAAAGTTGCCATGACAATAAAGGTCACAGAACCTGGTAGTGTCAAGTTTTAACCCTCTGAGAACTGTAATAGCATTTCTGTGCCTTTCCCAGTGACTAAATGAGTAAATAAGGAGAAACGAAACAAAAGGCTTCAAGGCATTTCATTCAAATAAAATGTGTGTCACAAACAGAACTTTTTTTATTAAATGAATGAGCTTTTTTATTTTTCATTTTTTATTTTTTTGGGGGGGTTTGTTTTAAACGCAGAACTGGTTTGTGAAGAAATTGTGCATGCAGTCCTTGGAAGAAGGGAGAGCTGTGTAGTACTCGAGGGGTTAGGAAGCCACAACTGTATAAGTTCAATGATGATTAAAAAGGAAAACAAGTTGTCAGTAGTATGCCCAAACCCTCTGGATGCTGAGAATTGCCACTTTTTGGCAGAAAAAAAAAGAAAAAAAAAGAAAAAAAAAAAGTTAAAAAAAAAAAAAAAGTATGCAAGCTGTTATTTAAAACAAATGTACAAATGCTCTTTTATTTCTTTTTCTTTTCTTTTCTTTTCTTTTTTTTTTTTTTTTTTTTTTTTTTTTTTTCCTGTAAAATACTGCAGTTTATAGTTATTTACAAATGTTAAGCTTTGGTACAAGCTGACCTTTCTATAGTGTGCTGCATTAGTAAACGAAAACAAAACAAAACAAAAAAAGTAATGGGGCAAATGTTGAATTCTGTTCCTTGTAAATTGCCAGCATCAGCTTAAAAAATACATGTTACATATCGTACCATTTTAAACTGTTCAACTTTCTTTGTACCTTCTGGCTGTACGCTTTCTCTTTTAACTTTTTATATTGTCATTTTATATTCAATTTCTGTGTATATAATGTAAAACCACACTTTTTGAATAAAATTTAGTTCCTGCAGCTTGATATAAATAGAGAAATTTTACTGGCACCTGCATCTTTCCAGATGCATGTACTTAAAGGAACTATCTGACAAAAATAAATAAATAAATAAAAATAAAGCAAGCAATGCACTATGAATTATACATTTTGATGTTTTATCATTAATATTGTACAGTACATTTTGGTTCACACAATTAAATCCACTGTTTTCTCAAGTGTAAAATAAACCCACATGCAGTTCTTGATTTACATACATTGTCATGTCGTCATTATTTTGCCTTTGAGGTGTTATTCCAGCAGTAAGATGTATCGTTTATGTAATCAACCAGCAAACATCTATTCAGAATAATCTCTCGTGATCTGTGTGCTGACGTCTTTCATTCCAAGCCGTAATGCTAATAACTTCTTAAAGGAGATTTGCCGGGGATGCATACCTGGTAGGGTATGGAATAGGTGGGGCCCCATCCATTTGAAGCAGGCACTCTGTTATACTCTGAAGTGTAAGGAAGGCTGCAAAGGTTTCTGCTAAGTTAATTTTCCTGTACTGAGTGACCGTACTTGTAATCATTTTGTGTGTGTGCGTTCGAAGGCCATCTCCTGCCTTCCTTCTCAGGGAAAACACCGTTTGATTTCAACTGATACACGGTAAGATGCTTGTGGCTTCTGCCCCTGTAGTCTGCTGAATACTGTGGTTCTTGGCACGTTTCTGGCAGCGGTGAAGACCACTGAGGCTTCGACACCAGTTTTTACTTACGGTACAAGCAGAAAGACCTGTGTTTCTCTGTACTTTTTAAATATTACATTTTGAGGTAAGCTGAGTGCTATCATAGCAGGTGTTTCCCTTAATCTTTATTTCTGTTCTGTTGAATGCAGATGTCATTTAGAATGTAAAAGAGAGCTGTCAGAGCCTTCAGTACTCTATCTCCTGAGTGCTTTGACAGTTACAGTGCATGAAAGCCTGGGATCTGCTATCCATTACACATTTTTGGAGGGGCTATTAAATATGAGGACCTAGAGGGGGTTGCTTTCACATAGCATTAGCGATAATATTGCGTCACGTATAGTTCTGTGTACGTATTTATGTTTCTGCTCGTTCTCCTTGATTCTTCTGAAAGTAATTTACATCTAAGATCTTTGCCTCCAAATACAGCACAGCTCCGTGTTTAATTTTGCTTCAGTGACAACTGCAGGAATACCCACGCATTGCTTCCTTCTCTGCGTGAGCCTAGCAGGCCTAGGTCAGCTACATTTACATAGCATTTCTAACGAGAGCAGGAAAAGTGCTGCGAGGATTTTTTAAGCGTCCCTTCCTTTCTTCGCTACTAACTACCTATATCCTTCAGGGGATGTAGCCATTTAGACACTGCAGTTCAATTACTGGATGATTATGTACTTGGGGCCCAAGGGGTGCCGAAAAAGAATAACAGTCAGGCCTATGGCTGTAATGCAGTCTTTAAATAATAACCCTTTGAAGTTTTGTTTACTTTACCACAGGCCTGCAAACATATGATTATAGAATGTGCTGTATTACATTGCAGTAGTGGGTGAAAAGGTTGAAAGGGAGAAATAATAGCTCTAAAGTGGGTTTGAATCTAATGTAAATCCATTAAAACTCATTTTGAAACATGGCATGTAAAGTGAGTTCTCAACACCAGGTGACTCCCTCGAGAGGTGTTTATGACATTGCTAAATCCGTTCAGTTCTGATAGCTTCAGAATTGGACAATCACTCATCATCTGCGCCACTGTCTGAGGAGAGTCCATTTAGAATAAACCAGCAGTTCTACCTGGAGACTGCGCTGGTGTCGCAATTTCGCAGACTGAAATATGAAGTAGATGAAAGCGTAAGGGCTCTGATGTTTAACAAACCGAAGCACAGGGACGGCGTGATCTTTATTCTTTGGGTTTTTGACACTTTTGTTTGAATACAGCGTTTCTGAAAAGAAAATAATAAAAAACCTTTATTTTTCAAAAAGTTTCACGTTCTAAATCTGAGTTAGTTATTCTTTACCTCATCAGTTTGCGTGCTTATTTTTCTGTTGCTGTCATAAGCTTTCCACAGAGGTAAGTTTGTGCTCTTCTGTTAGTAGGTGCCAAATCTGCTGTATGGAAGAGACCCCTTAGCCTTTCAGGATTGTCACCTGAGTGGTTTAAAACCCGTTTGGATGCGGTGCTCAAGGACATGATTTATCAGAGGATTGTTAGAGTTAGGGTACTATGGTTAGGTGGCAGTTGGACTTCATGATCCTTAAGGTCTTTTCCAGCCTGAGTGATTCTATGATTCTTTTACTGCTCTTGAAGAGATGTAGGAGCACTGACATCCGTAGTATTCTGTGTAAACCTGTATACCTGCCCTGTGACATATTCAGCATCTGGTGTATCTATTTCTTTTCAAAGATGAATGCAGCTGCATTTTTGCAGCAGTGCATTGCTAATGTTCACATACCTGCTCCAGTCTGTTCTCAAAGGGGAGGATCTTGGTTTGGCTGTTCCGCAGGCTTTTTTTCTGCTTCCATGTGCTTTTTCTTTATTTCTGTTTTGAAGCTGTTGCAAATTTGAGAGGCCAGTGTACTGACGACATTAGTACTAAATGAAACAAAGGCTTTTTTTCCACTTTTAATAGCATTTGTTTGAATATTCGCTGATGTCTTCTGCAACATAACTTTGTTATGTCTTTCTCTGGGTAGTTACACTGCTAATAATGACACCAGACATAATCTGTCCTTATCATAGACAGATAAAATGCAATTGTAATTAAGTATAAAGGCAAAAAAATTGTAAATGTTATCTTGCTTTAGACTAATCAGTGCACAGTACATCAGCTTTTGCCTGCAATTTGTAAAGCCATCTCAGATTTGAGTGTGCCATATCCTTTAAATAATATGGCAGGATCCTGGCTCAAAGACCTCCAAGGAGAGGCTGGTTTCCATGCGGAGTGTTCTCACAGCTCTGTACATGTTGGTCTGGCTGATTCAGAATCAAGTTACTCTCCCAGCATGAAAGTATCAGGAAGTGGGGTTTTACCATCTGTTCACTGAAATCTAAACTGGATTCCTTTTCTGTCCATGTATGACAATAGAAGGCTAAGCCGACTTTGCTGGCCAGATACTAGTTTAGATAATGCGATTCTTTCAAACTTTTCCCTACTGCTCTCTTTGTATTTCTTCTCATTGTGTTTCACATGGCTTTCTGTAGTTTCTCCTCTTCCTTTTCAACCCAGGACATTCTATGATATGATTCTATGATGTGATTCTATGTGTATAGCCATCTTCATCCAAGACACAGGTATAGTGACCACGTTTTGGGATGAACAATGCTCTTTTAAGCAAAGATGATACAAGGGAATAAATCAGTACTCAGAACTGTGTGTGAGGTGAAAAAGAAGAATATTTTTCAAGTCTCTTTAGATGATATAGGTTACCTAAGGTCAGTATCCTTTATGAAGCGTATTTCTTTCTCCAGAATCTTCACCAGCTTAATATTTTCTGACAACTCATATTGCAAAACTCTTTTTATAATAGTCTAGCACAAAGAAAGTAGAGCTGCAAAGACTGTTAGGAGGCTAATGGACATTTTCAGAGAACCGCTGTTAGAACAGACGATGATTATAAAAGCTATAGACCTACCCACTGAGAATGAGGAGCTCCAGTTATTCTACTGTGAAGATTGCTCTTTGGAGTCTGTCTTCAGTCCTGTCTACTGACCTGCTGAATCAAGGGTCAGCACGGTCACAGTATATCTAATAAGTTTTTATCCTAATTACTGTAGCTGTTGTCTATGTTTTCTCCTTCTCTGCAGAAGATAGGAAGTTTAAATTGTGACCAGCTATGGTCTGTCACGTTATTTTGATGGTTTTTAATTCTGGTTAAATGTCTTAATGTAGAAGATTAACTATTAAAATTATTTCTTAAACAAACAAACAAACATTTTAAACTACATTATTCAAGAGAGAATGGGTAGGCAGTCAATATAAATTAGTTCTCAAGAAATTTGATGTAGTGTCAATGTACTGCACTTCTGTCCAGATTGGTTGAGGCAGCATTGTAAGGAGAAGAAGGCTAAAGCCAGACAGGTTCCTTACCAAGCTGTCAGACATAGAACACCTGCAGCTGAATGACACGTGGTCACTCTGGTGAGAAGGACTGAAGCCTGGTTGCCTGCAACCCATCTGTAGAAGGAGCCCAGAGCTGGATCACTTGCTCAGAATAGCTTATATGATGAAATCATAAGGGCTGATGGGACATACCAGGCAAGTACAAGCCAACCTTTAGGACCATGCAGGTGGAAGTCATCCCTCCTGGTATTTGCTACTGCTCATCTAAGGCCTTCTGCTTAGTATGTCCAGTCTGAAGTTTGTATTTGAGCTTGTCCATGAAGCACAAAAGTGGGGTAGTACCCACAGTTCTTAACCAAAAGATGGCACAGATGAAGGTGGAACCCAGAAAGCAGCATGCTGAAAATCAAATTGTCAGAAATAAAGCCCAAAGCTCTTGACCAGTAGGCAGAGGTCAAAAAACCAGAACATGCTGCCAGGCACAGTTCTTTACTCCCTGGAGAGTTTATATTCAACACAAAACAGCAGTCCTTCATAATGTGGGTTGGAAGGAAGACCCAATAGCCACATGCATGCATTCTCTATCAAACAAGTTCACTAGTGGACTAGTGGGTGTTAAATCAGCTTGGCAAAACACATTAACCTGCCAGATGGCCCTTCAGTTTCATTATATCATCCTGTGTATCGCCATGCTCAGAATCCCTTCACCCCTTGACACCCCTTTCAGAGGAGCTTGGATGCCCAAGACTGCATAGTGCCAAGGTCACTTATCAGTCCTGCTGAATTACTTGGAATTCTGAGTTTTAGTAATTTTGAATGACAAGGTATGTTACCGAGCTCTGGAAATAGGCACAGTTTTCAGGTCTAGACAGACAGATTGGGTCACACACTGTTTGTCATCATCCTGCAGCCAATGGAGACTGTTACTGTAAAATCCTGAAGGCTGCTTCTCATGAAACTCATGGAAAAACAATATTTGTTTTTGCTGCTCTCCCTTTGCTCTGTATTTGGACATGCAAAGATATAGTGGTAGTTTAACCTGTGCATTTCTGAGTAGTGTTCTGTAAAAACTAACCTCCTTTTCCAAATCTTGGTTTGGTTTAGTTTATCACTGCAGGGTTCCAAGATGTAACATCTTATTTGTTGTCATGGAAGCATCGCTACAGGCTCAGTGTCAGGAACATCCTCTTCTCCCTGCTCCCCCCAGCCTCCAGCAGAGCAAAGAGAATTGGCGGGTGGCTCTGCTCTGCAAGGAGCTGGTGATGGGCTGGGAGGCAGAGAAGCCAATAGCAGGAGAATTCATTCTTAATAAAGGGGTACAAAGCTTCATGTTTCCAGTTGACCCCTTCAACTGAACCAGCTGTGCCTTGCTGTATGAGGTGCGGCACTGGAAAATGCTGCTCCTGGGCCATAGTGTCATTGGCATCTCCTTGGTTCATGCTTAGAAAGGAGAAAAGGTGATGCGATAGATCACTTCTTCCCAGTCCATGTTCCCAGGACAGCAAGACCTGCTGCAGGTGGGAGGGGAGACTCATGGGTGTTTTGTCTTACTGCTGTAAGTCACTGACTATGTATTTTCATTCTGGACATTTACTTATTTAATTATTTATTTTTATTTATTTATTTTCAGTTTCCAGCTACTTTTAAAGCAATTGAAGCCAAACTGGAAGAACCCCTGTGCTGTAATAAGAACTGCCCATGGCTTCTGTGGCAGGGAAACTGCCCACCAACACCAGTATAACTACAGGGATTTAACTGGAAGAGCCTCAATGGAAACAAGTTCTCAGCTTACTAATGTGCAAATACTGTCACTGAAAACCACTGCAGCCTCAGAAGCCAGTCAAAGTTGGTATATTACTTGGCAATCCAAGGTCAAACATGCTCAGCATGTTTGCAGTGGGCACACTGCATTAATAATTACATATGGTTGTATCAGAGGGTGTAACGAGATGATAAAATGTTTCAATGATGCACTGTATAGTACAGTTCTTTCTGCAGTTGTGTGTGTCTCTGTGTTCAAAGGAAAACTGTATTCTTAGCTGCTTCCAAAGTGCTGTCTTGCTAAGTTTGTACCATTTAGCATTAACCGCCCGTACTATTTTTCATCACTACTTTTCTGTTGCGGGATAATGCAAAAAATAAAATAACTGTGCTCTAAAAAAGGGAGCAGGCCCAGGCTTCACATTACACGGAGATCCTCTGCCTCAGTTTTGGGGGCTGGTGAGTGAGCATCACAATCCACGTTTTTTAGGTCTACTTTGACAACTGTGAATATGGAAAAGTGCAAAGAAGAAATAGGACCGAGGAATGACTGAAAACGGCGTCTAATGATCAGCAGCCACCGAAAGGGGAAAAGCAGCTCAAAAAAAAAAAAAAAAGAAAAAAAAAAGAATTGGAGATCTGCAGTGAGGAAAAGATGGGAAGAATAAGCGATGGGAGAATAATTGCTATTAGCAAGAGCAGACAGTGGGGATTGTGAAAGCTAAGGCTGAAAGGGATGAAAATGGAAAGGGTGGAAGAAGCCATTGCCTGTTAGGAAATAAGGGTACTGTCTAGATAAGGCTGAAAGGGACTCTGTGTTGAGAGACATGGGCATGCCCAAGTAATGCCTGGGAACCTCTCTGACCTCTTACAAAAACTGTGGAATGAACCTGAATTTGTTTCAGGAAGGAAACAAGGTTTTGCAGTGGACAGCTGAGGCATTCAGTGTAAAAAGTTCACAGCGCTGTCTGTTCCAAAGCTGGATCGTTGGGGTGAGGCAAGAGAAGGAGGAAAGCTGAGCAAAGAGCTGGAATGACATGTGGGAGTGAATGCTCTTTACCTGGTGTTGCATTAGACTGGGAGAGGAGCAAAGAGGAAAGCTTTGGGGAGGAAATTAAGGGCTGTTTTTTTGCTGCTGAGTTGTTTATTTGTATTTTCTTTTTTTTCCATTTAACACTTTCTAAGAGCAATAACTACACCAAGTTTGTATCACAATAGAAGAGTCCAGGGCCCTGAACATGCTGGTTGCTGAAAAAACACACAGTAACTGAAGTTATCTTCTTATTTAAGACAGGATGGAACAAGTGGGTGTAAAAGCAATCAGAAAGAGGGGAGAAGGTGGTGCAATTTCACAGGCTATCCATGTACATAATTTGAGTACTTGCAAGTCACTTGATTTTTAAAGATGTACTAATAGATGTGCTGCAGTCTCTACTGTCCATCCACCTAGCTGCTCTCAGTTGGCAACTTCACTATTGATATCTGGGCATCATTCTAAGTGAGCACTTAAGGTTGAGTATCAGGGGAAGGTATTTATAGTTTCAGCAGAGTGGGTTGATAGCTATTCCAGCCCCAGATGGGAATTGGGTTACATGACAGATCAGGCTGCCTTCCAATTTTATCCAATACCAGCGATAAGGGGAAGGGGGAGGGAGGACAGCTGCAGCCGTATAGTCCTTCTAGGGTTAAAGATCCTAATGCTTTAAAGAGAATGTCTAAAAGAAAATTTCTTTCTGAAATAATTTATGGAAATGCCGTGCTCCCTTTGAAGGTTCCATGTCACTGCATGGCACTACGCAATGTTCTCTTTCTTCACCTGTCAGGCAAGGACCACCTCGAAGAGTCTCACTGCTGATTACTAGTTAATTGTCATTAATAAGTGACAACTGACATTATGGGGGCTTAATGCAGAGAGAACAGAAAAGAGCCACAGATATTCTAATGAGCTGACTCCTACGTGCCCTCTATTGTTGTCGAAAATGAGGAGCTGTCGTCATTGTTCAGGAGATGGGCTTCAATTGCTCTGGAAAAATATTCTCTTTTAATTTCTTTATGCATAGATAATTCCTGGTGCACTCTCTCACCGTCTGTCTCTCTTGCTCTTTCTTTCTCTCATACACACATACACAGACACACACACCTTTCTATGAACGCAGGGAAAACTTCCCCTGAAGATACACTGTTTGTGTTAAGACACACTTTGATTTTGATACGTGCACGTGCAAGCATATGTGGATGCACATATGTAAGGAGCACCTATGCGCAAACCAGCAGGGCATGTATTTTATTTGAAGACTCAGGAAAGGGGCGAGCACAGACAGCTTCACTAAGAAAAGGGACCAAAAGGGGACAGCCAAAACTCTTTGAGCTGACATATGAAGTTAGGACCAGGGAAGTCCCGTTCTGACCGTAGCGTGAGGAATTTCAAAATGATGGCAATGAGTGAACACAGATTTCAGATACAGGTACCTAAAATTAGGTTCTTGCTCTTCATTTAAATAGCAGCATAATAATTTCAAGATTCTCAAAGCTGTCAAACAGACAGGAGCTCCCTGGGAGGCGGTGGTGGCTGCGGATCTCAACACTGCCTGCTGAAAGGCAAATCCACTCCTTGCACACTTTCTGAATATCTCAACCAGCAGAGGGCCAGGAATTTGGGGGAGATGATTTAATTAGTCACCAAGCTCTTAGATGCATTTCCTGAGAGCTTTTAAGAAAATCAGGAATTCAGCTTACATCGAGCATCTATGACTGAGCCAGGAAAAACTGACTTCTGTACAATGCCAGATGAAATGTGTACATACATAAAAGAGCCTCTGTTACTTGGCGGATTTGAGATAACCAGGTCACCAGTGAGAACCTCTCCAAAGCTCAGGAATCCTTCCTGATATCTGAGGTCAAAGTCTAGGTGAAACAAACTGAAGCTATCACTGTTCTTATGATGATGCCAACTTCTACCAAATTTGAAGGAATGCCATTGTTTGCATCAAATCTCTAAGTATGGATGATACTTGAGCTCTAAATTGTAGAAGGGGATTTTCTATTTTTACCAATAAAATCCAAGAGTTTCCATTCTGAATCAGTAAATTGCATGTCTGTATTGCTCTCTAACATTTAAAGCTGTGTAGTTTTGCCTGAGAAGTGGCTTATCCCATGTCTTTCAGCTATCTGCACAAAGGGGAGAGCCCATCATTTTAAAGGGAATCTCATTTCCATTGCCTGGCTCAAGTTTAAAACTCAAGGCTCGCAGGAAAGAAAATGAAAATGAGATGCCTCTCTCATATTGTGCTTGGAGCAAAGACATTCATTAGCATTCTCTGTCTTGCTGCCTGCCAAGACCCAAACAAAAGATACTGCCTGGAACAATGGCCTCAAATGAGGAACACAACCAAAGGAAACACAGGAAGCATGCCGTTTGCCATGGTTCAGGGACCTAAAGCCAACATATATGGAGCCCCTGCACATCCACTGATGGAAAGCTGTCTTTTTCTTTACATTGGTCTTCACACTGAAGTCAATGGATGCTGTGTCTTACCTTGTTGCAGTGCAGTTTTGTGGGTCCTAATTCCCAGCTCTCGATGTGACCTCAGACATGACCTCTCTGTGGCTGAATCCACTCATCTTTTGAAGAGATGAGATAATGCCTGTGCGGCAGAGAAAGCTCATGCTGTAATCTGTGGTGGAAGAGTTTGTAATGCAGTGTAGAAAGCATTTCTTGACATTGCCGGTGTCTTTTCAGTTATGTGCTGTCTTTAAAATTTCCTTTTGGAGAAGGCAGCTGAAAAGATCACAGTCCAAGCCATTTCAGCTCCTGAGGCAAGAGGTCAGCTTGGTGCTCTTTGTGGTGCTCCTCTACCTCCTTACCCTCTGGGTTAGGGAGCTCCTACTGCCCACTACTAAGCTCAGGCTAGGGTCACAGCTGCCAGTGCAGTTTCATATCCAAATCTATCACAACAGTTGTTACTGTCCTCATGATTCTTCCCTTCTTGCTTCATTTCTAGCTGTAGCAAAACAGTTCTGGCAGCTCCTGGAACGTCTCTGCCCCCTGGACCCCAGAAAATCTGATGTTAAATATTGGTGATGTCAGCTGACGTTAGTATGTTGATTGGAAAGGTGAAAGTTGGGTTCTAGATATGCCGGGTAGTTTATCACTTTTCATAATATTGATCTTATTAATGGTAGTGGAATATAGCAAAAATTGATGGAATTGTTTCTGAGTGAAGTTGTTCCCTTCTGTCTGAGAGTCCTGTGGCATAAAATTGAACAATTGTTCTCCTGTCTTGTGTACTTATTCCCTCTGAAATGAAAATCATCACCCTTCTTTTCTCTCAAGATCTTTCAGACATTTTGGCAAATGCTTCCAAATGACTGGGACTCTGGTTGCAGCATTCTTCTTTAAATAATTTACAATCATTAAAATGACATCAGCCTATCTCCAGTGCTGGCATTCTTTCCAGTCGCTGTCTCTCAAATGTCTATGTGGGATGAAGGTAAAGCTGAGTCTGCAATGATGGATGTCCCTTACAGAAAATGGTTTAGAATAACCCAGGACACACAACAAAGCCAGAACTAGAGATAGTCTTATCTTGCTTTTAGAGCTGTAAATTATTTAAGGGAGCGCTCCAGCTCCAGGAAGCTGAGGTTACAGCAAATATTAAGCTTCCTGTATGGCTATTTTTCTTGTGTCAGGTGGTGTGGTAGAATTTATTCATTGGCATTCAGGGGCAGTGCAAATAATCAGCAAAAGAGGAAAATATTCTCTTTGTCTGTTTCTCATGTCAGATTTCTAGAGAATCAAGGATTGAAGTTTAGGACCTTTTTTCACTGAATTCAGATCAGTAAAAATACCCCCCAATGGCTAGAAAGCATTGCGCCAAACTAATAGATGCATTATCAATAGAGATCATTACACCTTCATAAAATGCTCCAAGTAACAACATATAATTTATCTAATGAAATGCATGATGCTCCAATCCAATAACTGCTGATAACTAACTGATTCAAGAAACAACATGAGGAATGCACAAAATGCTTGGTGATTGAGCGGTCTGTCTTGTTCCAGCTGATGTCAGAAGCTTATGCATATCCCTTCTGTTTCCATGCATCCTTGTCTGGCAGCAGGGAAGACTTGGAAGATAGCTCCCATCTGTCCTTAGGGATGCCTCCTGCATCCTTTGATCACCACAGAGCACAGAGACTTCCCTGACTGGTGAAGGAAGCTCAGAACCCTGCCTCCTCTTCTAACCAGCATGGGAACACAGTAGGGAGAGAAAGAAGAACAAACGAGATTTTGTTCTTATCAGAGCATTAATTTCTTGAATTTGGAGGTTGAAAACATATGGCTTGTTTTCTTAGGTTGCTCCAAAAGTAATGCTTCCCATTTCTTTTCTTGGAAACCACCAGGTACAAAAATCACAATGACTATTTGGTAGAGCAAATTCTCAATACTGAATAAGAGCCGGTATGCCACACTTGTAAAAATATGCACCAATGGAGGTGACCCACTGTTTCACAGCAGCTATGACAGCATCATTGCTAGGAAAATGCTGCCTGTGCACTCCATCTTTCACTGTTCCGAACAGATCGAAGTCAGAAAGCACCAAATCAGGATTATATAATTGTGTAGTAAAATAGTTCAGCCAAGATCGTCCATGTGCTCCACACTCTTCCTACTGGCATGGAACATGGAGTTATCATGTTGCAAGAGAAAGATAATCTTCTTCTCTGGCTGGATTCTGGAAGTTCAAGTCTTCAGTTTAGTCTTGCAACGTAGTGGTCAGAGTTGAGGGTGTGCCCTGATTGTAGGCATACCCGAAGTCCTTTCCTGTCTCAAAAGGCAGTGCGCATTGCTTTGCCCACCAAGGGCTGTGACTTGAACTTCTTCTCTGATGGGGAATTCATGTACTGCCATTTTGTCTCTGGCTAATAGTGGTGATAACCACATCTCATCACTGGTAAGGAGGCAGTCCAGGAAACCATCATCTTCAGCCTCGTATCAATTCAAAAGGTCCTGAAAAACTTGCATAAAATGTTCTTACTGTTTGTGTGTGTTTATGGGCTCCATCTGGCACAAATTTTGCCATAATCCAACACTGCCACAGTTGTTTCCAACACTCTGTACACAGTTTCCTATTCATAATCCCCCAGTATGGGTGAATTAACTGATCAAGACACTCTTCATTTCAGGATGTGACAGCTGCACATGGCCGTCTGGAATATGGCTTGTCTTTCACATGGCTGTCACCACTGAAAACTCACCTTCCACCACCTCACCGTGCTCACATATACTGCTTGGTCTCCATAAATGTTCAGTAAACACTGAAGGATGCCAATGGGTGCATTTTTTCTGCATGGAGGAATCCAATTCCACACCTTTGCTCCGTACACAACACTTCCACGTCAAATGCCATTTTGTCAAAACTGCCCCTTCTGCTCCTGTCTGTTGTATGATAACAACATGTAACGGGATGCTGGTGGGAAGGTTCAACCTCTACTACCATACCAACATCTGCCTCTGATGTTGTGGGCCAACACAATAAAATAGGAGGCATTACTTTCAGAGCGGCCCTCATAATGATTTTTGCCTTTGTTTTCTTTTTAATGTTAGGCTGATGATGAGTAGGTAAAAATCATATTCACTTGTGATAAAGCATTTTTTACATACTGTATGTAACAATATGAGGAGATGGGGGTAGAATTTCAAAGTGGTACCTTTCTTTGGTTCCTTCCCTTTCAATAGCTGTTGTTTTGATTACTCTGCGCCTTAGGCTATCATTAGAATCTTTTTGTGTGTGGAAGTATTAAGTCCATAAATATGAAAATAAGCCTGTAATTGACCCATGGACTGAATTTATTTCCATTAGATTCTTCTCCTAGTATAAAAAGCACAAACTGGAAGAGTGATATTTATGTGTGTATGAAGCTCCCAGCTCTGATGGTATATCATGTATTTGATAACAAGGTTATGCTCTTAAAGGGACTACTCAGCAAGACAGGGTGAGGAAAACAGGTGTCTTATTTTAGTTTTGAAAGCAAAATTGGGCACAGCCATAAAACACATGCACAGCACATACCATTATTTTGATTAATCGGACTGCTAGAAAACAGCTCATAATGAAAGCTGATCAGCATGTCCCAATCAGTCTCATTAGGCTCCTCCGCAAACACCTGGAGAAAGGCAGCCAGCGGAGGGTACTTTGGAGGCAAGAGGAGCTGAGTGATCTACCACTGCAAACACCAGGGTTGCCACACCTGCTTGTGTGCTTTAATGGAGCTTTACAGGATGTGTGGAGGTTTCTCAGCTAAATGGCACATAAAGCTCAGCTGCCTTCCAGGGAGGCAGTGCACTGCTGCCATGCCCTATGCATCACACGTAACATTCCAGTTGTTGCCTCTGTTTGTGGCCACAGCTGTAGCTCTGCTGAGCTACTACATAAAGTTTTCCAGGGATGTTCTTGTTTTGTTTTGTATTGTTTTCCTTCTGGATTTTTCCACCTTTCTGCTGCGTGCAGGGGCCATATGGCACAGCTATTTCATTGAGACCTGCAGGAACATCCCTCGCAAACAATATATGGGGAAGAAAATGAAGGAAGGAGGGCCCAAGGTGGGTGAGCTTATTTCAAAGGACAACAACATCTCAAAATATTCAGGGCTTGGGCCATGAGATGGGCAACAGCCAGAGCCCTGTTACTGCCCAGTGCAGCCTGCTCTCTGAGTGACTTGTCTATGGGATTCTATGTAACTTCCCTATCTCCCTGCTCTCTCTCTCTTCTGTTTTACCTTGTGCAAAGAACTGCTCATTGCATAGGCCAAAGGGACTGGTGAGATTATATGTAGTGTAATTGAGACGTCTATGTTTTTGTTTGTCTAACTTAAATCTCAATTTGTATTAACAGGGTTAAAGGTGGAGGGGTCTTGCAATGTCCTCCCCATTTGTTTCTCCTCATAGCAGTAGCCACCATTATTTGCACTGCTTTGAATTAATGGCCAATTGTCCTATCACAGTCTAAGAAATATGATGGTCTGTGAAATCAATCCCAAGTAAGACTCTGAATAACTAGCACATCTAATTAAAAAGAAATGGAACAGTAGCAAATAAAATTAGTATTTCGTGTATAGACAATGCTGTGAAAAGCACACAGGAGACTTGGATGTGAAACTCTTCCCCCATCAGGCAGGATGTCTCTGCAGTATGTGTCCAAGGATGGCTGTACAAACATTATTTGAAACATCAACAACATCCTAAGCCAAGTGTTTCCCTCCATGTAGACCTTCATGCTGGATAAGCTCTCATTGCTATGCTGAGCGTGTGTGGAATGGTCTCTGATCTGCACATAGTAAGCCATGATGTCTCTCCATGGAAGAAGTCCATTCAAAAATGATGTCCAACCAGCGCTAACAAAGAGGAGCTCTTCCTGCATTGCTGATTTTGGTGTGGGTTTTTTGTTGTTGTTGTTTTTGGGGGTGCTGTAGATCAGATTGTGGTATAAAGATGGGCTAATGCTGCACAGTGGGTACTTCTGACCATAGAGAGAGGCAGATGCAGCCCTGTAATCAAGCAGAAGATGTAGTGGTGTGGACAACATGTTGCCAACCATCACAAAACTCTTATAGATGTTGAAGCTATGAGAGCCAGGGCACAGCACCTTGTGGTCATTCATGATTTCATCAAAAATTTTGCTACATCTGTAATTGATTTGGAAGCCCTATTGAATGTAGCCAGGTGATTAGAAAAGAAAGATGTAAGTGAAGTTTCTATCCTTCATCCTTGCCCCCAGAGGACTTCTGATGGAGGAGAAGAGTGGCAGCAGGAGTGCCCTTGGGATGGTTAGCTTTCTGCAGCACAGGATGCATTTTTAGCACAGAGTGGGAGAAGTAGCCACACAACTCCTATTAACAATAACGTGATTGCGTGTGTGAGTTCTATTCACTGTACTGAAAATTTACCCCTAAGGGTCCACATAAATTTGAGCTGTTGACCGTGTGAAATGTTCTTTTATGGGCAATAAGGACACCAAGAGGCAGCTACATGTTTTCCTAAGCCTTGGCCATATACCAGTATTTGTCTGCATAATTCTTCGATTTTTCTTCCCAGATTCTTCATACAATGCACACATTGCTTATAGAGCGCAGGGAAAAAAATGGTTTTAACAACGGCATACTTTGTTATTAAATTAGGCCTTGGAACTATAATTCCCTATCTCTGTGTTTGATGAGAAACCCTCTACAATGTTATCAAACTAATATATTGTAGCAAATTCTATATCTGCTTCCTGTGCCACATACAATATGAACTGCATGAGAAAGAGCTAACTTCCTAAAGGATTTTTTTTTCTCTCCCTATTTCTCACTAAGAAGCAAACAGCTTGCTGGCAGGTCGAGCATTCGTGCTGCTGAATCTTACCTTTGATTTGATTATGCAAATGGAGAGGGGCTGTACTGTGGTGCATCCTGAGAAAATTTAATTTCCCCTTTACACCTAAAACTCTCAACCCACCAAAAGATTAGCAATTGTCAATAATGATGCGTGCTCTTCCTCTCTCTGCCTCTCTCCCTCTTCCTTTCCTCCACATTTTGCTTTTCTTCCCACCCTCCTTTCCCTCGCAGTCTTATCAGGCTGTCTCTCCAACAACTGGAGCAAAGAGTTGTGCAGGGGAGGCACACTGCATCCTCTCTGCAGACACGTTCAGCATTCTGAACTCCACCATCGTAAACAATGGACATGCATATATTTTAAAAAGAAGCTTGGAGTAATTTATCTTAATTTAAAAGTGACTCTTCCTGCTCAGGCTTTTCCTTTTCTTGGAATACTGTGCATATAAATCCTCAGACAATCTCCTGGTAACTCATATTAATACACTTGGGGAAACGGTTTGGATTCAAAACAAATGTTCTTGCAAATGTAGCTGTCTCATCTGCCTCGTTTCCTAGATCCCTCAAACCCAACTGGATTAACTCTTTCACACCGGGAAGTGGGAATGGACTTCTTCTGCGGTGCTTGGGGTGACCACATGAGCCCTGCGGGAGAAGTCGCACAAGTGGTGTTGGACATCTGTGCCCCAAAGGTGCAGGGAACAGAAGGAGTTATAGCAGGAATTTGAAAATCACTGGGGGCTTTGTGTTGCTGTGGGTCTGCTGGGTTATTCCCAGCTATTTCACCCATGTGAATGAACCACAACAGAGATCCAGATCTCCTGTATCACGAGGTTATACCTGAAAAGAAAAGTTATGACAACTCTTGCAAGACAGTTTGGAAAAAGCCAAATCTCACTTATTTCTTTGGCTTTTCCTTCCTTCTACTGCCCAGGAAGTGCTAACCCCACACGCCTCACATTCTGGAACAGTGACACAATGAGATGTTTGCTCTGTATAAACCCCTTTGCTTGAAAATTAAATTTTAATTGAAAAGTAGGTCTCTGAAGAGATTCCCAACTACGGTGTCTGCCCAATTACAGCAGTGCAGCAGTTGCAGTGGAAAACTGCAAGTGTTAGCTGCAGCTCATGTTGTTTGTGGGATGTATCTCCAACTGAGCATCAGCATTCAGGTCCATGCCTATGTTTTGATGCTCAAAACAGGAGATTTCATGCATTTAACATCAATTTTATGCAGTACGGGTCTTGCTCTACCTGGGCATGAATGTAGCTGCCTGGCTCTGCTTTATTTATTCTGAATCCAGTGTGAACAAAATGTTTGCATCTGTTGTTTGCAGAGTGGCTGCCTTTGCCGCGTGTCTCCGGGCAGCAGCTCAGTGCCTGAGCCGGCTTTGCAGGCATCATGAGTCATGGAAGGGGAGCGCTGGGTTTGGTCGCTGCATTGACTCCCAGGCAGAACCCCACGCTGTTGCTCGCATCAGCGTGTGCCAGCAGCTCTGGTTGTGATCTCTTGTTTGTCTCTTGAGCGAGATGAAACTAACACGCTGAGAGCTGTCTGCAGCTAGTCACACATCGGCATGTATGCGTGGGTTGTTTTTGTGGTCATAAAACTTTGCGCAGTGTAGAGCAGCAAGTGTGTTAGAATGATACCTGATAACAATGCTGCATCTTTATGATGTGTCAGGCTCTGTTCTGATGGATTCGCTTGCTTTTCTTTCTCTTCCTCAGGGTGCTCTGACTTCCAGAGGAAGCGCGGGTTTTTACCACAGAGGTGGGGGCACAGCTTCTCAGCCTAAGCCAGGAGCAATATCATACCCCAAAAGAAAGCAATCCGTGAGGTAAGAAGGGGTCATAGCAATGTGTGTGCCCCCAGAGTAAGCATAGGTACCTTTTTCTTTCCCTTTTTTATTTTTTATTATTATTATTATTTTTTTTTTTTTTTAATTTCCAAGCAAACTGGGACTTCTTATAAAAAAACTGAGAACAGTTTCATCATCAACTCCTGAGTGTGCACAGTACTTCCCACCTTTCCCCCAAGGAAATTTCGTAAGAGATTTTGATGAGCCTTGTTGGAAAGCTCCATCACCTCAGTTCCAAAGCAGCTGTTAAAATGTGGGTGCTGCTTTACAGAGCCAGTCCTAAGCTGTGCTCCAAGGGAAGGGCTTAGGGCAAGATATAAAAACAGGATGCAACTGAGTGATTTAGAAGGGAGAAGGGAGGAACTCCAAGCAAATGGCATGCCACTGCCCCAGGAGCCAAAGGACACAAAGACTGAGAGGGTCGGTGAGGTCCAGAGCAGCAGAAAAATGAGTGGGCAGGCGAACAGGCGAGTTTTTGATCAGAAGGGTTGTGAAAACATTGCCTGTGGTCAGATAGGGGCCACAAGGCCTATTTTTCAAAGCTGCTCATTATATGATGGAAGTAAGCTAGCACAGGGCCCAGGGTAGCTGCTGGACCGTCAAGTGGGAAAGAATTTGTTCGGTGGTGGTGGTGAAGGGTCACAGGAGCACTCCCAATTGCTGTCATAGGTAAAGGAATTCTGGTAGAATTACAGATCAGGGAACAAACAAATCTGGCCATCATTCAGCTCTGCTGTTGATTTCCCTGTACCTTTGTGGTTTCCCATCCTTCCCTCTGTTCAGAAATCCAAAGTCCTCTTTTCTTTCTGGTTGGACCTCTCCAGCTACGTCACCATGGCCTGCTCTGTGGGTCTGTGATGTGGAAAAAAAAAAAAAGGCAAGTCTTGTGAACAGAATGAAATTTGGGTTTTACCTTACATACTATCCTCTAACTCCTTATGTGTGTGTTTAAAAATATTTTGAGGGAACCTTCTGCTGATTACTTCTTTTAGAAGAATTGATAAAGAAGGTTGCCTTATTTTCTCTGAAAGTTATTTTATTCTGTTTTCTGAAGGATGTGCAAGTCTGCTGCTCCTTCTTTCACAGAACAGTAGAATCATTAAGGTTGGATAAGATCTCTAAGATCATCCAGTCTGACTGTCAGCCCATCCCCACCACATCCACTGCCCACGTCCCGCAGTGCCACATCCACATGGTTCTGATCACCTGAAGGGATGGTGACTCCACCACCACCCTGGGTAGCCTGTGCCACTTCAGCACCACTCTTTCCAAGAAGGCATTTTTCCTAATACCCAACCTGAACATGAGCCGACAGTGTGCCTGGGTGGCCAAGAGGGCCAATGGCATCCTGGCTTGTATCACGAATGGTGTGGTGAGCAGGACTAAGGAAGTCATCCTGCCCCTGTACTCGGCATTGGTGAGGCCTCGCCTTGAGTACTGTGTCCAGTTTTGGGCACCTCAGCACAAGAAAGATATGGAGGTACTGGAGCAGGTCCAGAGAAGGGCAACGAGGCTCGTGAAGGGCTTGGAGAATCAGCCCTACGAGGAGAGGCTAAGGAAGCTGGGGCTGTTTAGTCTGGGGACAAGGAGGCTGAGGGGAGACCTTATCGCGTTCTTCCAGTACCTGAAAGGTTCTTACAGTGAGAGTGGGGCAGGTCTCTTCTCACTAGTGACAAGTGACAGGACGAGGGGAAATGGCCTCAAGTTGCGCCAGGGAAAGTTTAGGTTGGATATTAGAAAGAACTTCTTTACAGAAAGGGTGGTTAGGTACTGGAATGGGCTCCCCAGGGAGGTGGTTGAATCGCCATCCCTGGATGTGTTTAAGAGCCGTTTGGATGTGGTACTCAGGGATATGATTTAGCAGAGGGTTTTTAGAGATAGGGTACTGGTTAGGCTGCAGTTGGACTTGATGATCTTCAAGGTCTTTTCCAACCTGGATAATTCTATGATTCTATGAACATCCCATGGTACAACTTAAGGCCATTCTCTCTCATCCTACTGTTGTCACCTGGGAGAAGATGTCAACCCCCACTTCATGACAATCTCCTTTCAGGTCTTTGTAGAGAGCAAGACAGTCTCCTCTGAGCCTCCTCTTCTCCAGACTGAACAATCCCAGCTCCCTCAGCTGTTCCCCATAAGGCCTGTGCTCCAGACCCCTCACGGCTTTGTTGCCCTTCTCTGACCCGCTCCAGGGCCTCAGTGTCTTTCTTGTAGTGAAGGACCCAAAACTGAACACAACACTCAAGGTGCAGCCTCAGCAGTGCTGAGTAAAGAGCTCCCACACCATATCCCAAGTACTCTATTAGTTTCACCAGGAGTCTCCCTGGAGTTTTCCAGCAATCCCTGTGTACACCCAGCTGCTCCTGACTCCTGTCTCCTTCTCCCTTCATATCCCCCAATTTCTGCAGAGCAGGAACGTCTCTCAGCTGTCTCTTCTCATGCCCTGATCGATTTTGGGCGTGGGCTTCCCGCACAAAGCAATCTGTGACAGGCTGTGGTGTGATCGCTGCAGGCAGCCACAGCTCACAGTAAATGCAATTCTTACTCTAACGCTTGTTGCTTATTAACACATCGGAGGCCTGATCCTGAGTCCTTTGAAGCTGATGACAAAGTTTCCATTGAACGTAGCAGGAGGTGGAAGGGGGGGGGATCTTGCTGCTGGAGAAAAACAAAACGTTGTGGTGCTGAAGTCACTTGAAGAGCATAAAAACAGCTGTCCTGAAGCTTTGTGGTTTTGCCTCCTCTTATTTTTTTCCCTTAAAGCCGGATTTCCTCATTAAGGCTTAATTTTATAAAAGCTGCAGAGCCGTAACCTATACCTGATTTCCAGCCATGCTAGTGGCCATCTCCATGGCGGCTGTGCATGGTGCTCCTAGTTCTGCTCCTGCATTTGGGTAAGGAGGAATGGCTATAAAATAAGAGAGTAGAGATGTCAGGCAGAAATTCTTTCCTCAGAGGGTGGTGAGGTGCTGGCACAGCTGCCCAGAGAAGCTGTGGTGCCCATCCCTGAAGGCACTCAAGGCCAGGTTGGATGGGGCCCTGAGCAGCTGAGCTGGTGGGGGACAGCCCTGCCCATGATGGGGGGTGGAGCTGAGTGGGCCTTGGGGTCCCTTCCAACCCAAACCATTCTGTGATTCTGCGATTTGCCACACCTCTGCTCTGCCTCACCGTGGCACCAGGAGTGTGCACCAAGCTGTGTGGCTGCCACTGCCCAGACCTTGGCCACTTCCCTTTGAAATTGCCGCACTGGAGATGGTGATGGCCAAGGACATGCTCTCCCATTTGCTGCATTGCTTCTGCAGGATCTCCTCTCTGGAGATGTGTCCCCATCTCCAGTCCTTGATGCCCGAGCCTTGTCTGCACTCAGGAGCTTTGCTCTGGAAGCAGCCTATGTGCTGGGGCTTTGCAATCCCCTTCTGAGAGCTAGAACAGTGCCTCAAGCTGAGCAAGCTGTGGGCCTGGAAATCTCTCTGCCTGCGTTGCTCAGGTTCCAGCGCGCTGCCACCTCACCTATTGAGTTAAATTTCCCATTACAACTTGAATTTAAATATTCTAATAAATTTGTTTTAGAAACTCTTACTGCTCCCCTGTGCCATTTGCAGGGAAACACTCTCTGGGTATTTTTTTATTTTTTTTTCTGGGAGATGGAGATTTCTTTGTGCTTAGGGTGACTGATTGAATTTTACCTGTGCTAAATTATATTTGCACATTCTAGTAATTGCAAAGGGCCACACAGAGAAACAAAGCATTGACTGCCGTTGTGCTGGGATTTCCCAGATGTATAATTTCAAATTGATATGAAAAAAAAACCTTGCAATGCATTAATAATAGCAGAAAATGCAACTCAGTTGGCCAGGGGTGAACAGAGGCTTTTTTTTTTTTTTTTTTTTCTGAGCTAAAAAACAAGCTATAGACCTCAGGTGACTAGCATTTATTGTTAGAATGGGTTTTCTATTGCATACATTCTCAAACACTGAATAAAGATTTATACTGACCAACTTTGCTGTGTATAACAGATCTGGATCACAACTGGAAAACTGGGGTTTTATTTTCTTTTGTATTGTTTTGTTTTCTTGGTAGTCTTTTCTTTCTTTCTTTCTTTCTTTCTTTCTTTCTTTCTTTCTTTCTTTCTTTCTTTCTTTCTTTCTTTCTTTCTTTCTTTCTTTCTTTCTTTCTTTCTTTCTTTCTTTCTTTCTTTCTTTCTTTCTTTCTTTCTTTCTTTCTTTCTTTCTTTCTTTCTTTCTTTCTTTCTTTCTTTCTTTCTTTCTTTCTTTCTTTCTTTCTTGTGAAATCAGGTTTTTGTGGGTTTTGTGGTTTTTGTTTGTTTGTTTGTAACATTCAAAGGCACTTTTCCATTATTCAGGTTTCTGGCAGGTCACCTGTCCCTTTTCTCCTGCACAGTATTATCACATGGTCAGAAATATTATGACACTGAAAAAAAAGAAGTCTTTGGCAAAGAGCACTTACTTTGCAAATAGTGTCAGAATGCAATTCACATGAGATGGAATAATGCTCAGTAAAATACCAACGAGGTATCTACATGTTTATTAATAACGCACAAAGATTGGCTTTTTAAAGGCATGGGCCAATAACAGAGGTTGGGTTTTCCAACTCTCGGGACCAAAATTCCTGATAGATATTAAATAATATAAAACATGGCTCTATTGGAGCGGAACCAGAAGAGGCTGTGAGAATGATCAAAGGCCTGGAGCACATCTCCTCTGATGACAGGCCAAGAGCTGGTGCTGTTCAACTTGGAGAAGAGACAGCTCTGAGGAAACCTCACTGTGGCCTTCCAGTATTTGAGGGAAACTTGAAAACAGAAGGGACACCAACTTCTTACACGGTCTGGTAGTGACAGAACATGGCAGAATGGTTTTAAACTAAAAGAGTGGGGAATTAGGTGATATATTAGGCAGAAATTCTTTACTCAGAAGACGGTGAGGTGCTGGCACAGCTGCCTAGAGAAGCTGTGTTACCCCATCCCTGGAGGTGCTCAAGGCCAGGTTGGAGGGGGCCCTGGGCAGCTGAGCTGGTGGGGGGCAGCCCTGCCTATGGCATGGGGTGGGGATAGGTGGGCTTTGAGGTCCCTTCCAACCCAAACCATACTGTGATTCTATGATTCTTTGTTAGCACATACTGCTGGGGCACATAGCTCTGCCTGGATCTCCGCAGGACTTGAGTGTGGTTTCTCACATGCTTGGCACGTACATGTGTTGAGCATAAAGGCTTCACTGAAGCCATGCTAAAAGGACAAAGTACAGGGTGGAGGGAGATGGAGAAACCAGATGTTAGCACATCACTCTGAGCAGTAACCCCAACACTCTGCCAAGCTGCGGTGACATTTTATAAAGGGGATATTTACAAACTCAAATTCTATCCTTGGGACGTTGCTACTTGGGGATCTGGCTCACACACTGGTATGCCTGGTTTCCTCCATGGAGCAAACAATGAGTGGTGGCTAAAGATCACCTTTTGGGGTATCGCTGCTGAATATCACCCATCAGAATCATCATATTACTCCCTTTGGGTTAGAAGACAAGTCTGACAGCCCAGCCATGTGGAGCTTTTCCAGGGGCTGGGTGGTAGTCCTTCTCAAAACTGGGGGAAAGATGCTCTGCTGCAAATGCCACTCAGTATGATGCTATCAGGAGTAAATCTCTGGGATCACTTCTTATTTTAATGCTGGAAGCAGCTGTAGCCATAAGCCACAGCCTCGCCTGTGCCTTCTTCCCTTCCACTTTAGACTCTGGGAGTGTGCAGCCCTACTATCACTGCCTTCATGCTCTTGCAAATTTTAATGCATTATTAATAATTTTGTAGCATATTTCTTCAAGCTCTTTAGCAGAAAATGTTATTTCAGTGCTGAGTCTGATAAGAGTCTTAGCCACCATGTGCACTATTTCCAAGCTACCACACAACCTGAGCTTTTAATTTGTTCCCCCTGCTCAAACACAGAAAGGACCTTCTGAGAATAATATTCCTCATTATCTGATTGCTTTTGTGAATTGTTTCCTGCGTTTCTAGGTATGCCTATCATCAGATCATATACAGTACAGATGGGAGACCTATTAACTAATCTTGCACATGCTCCCCTTCTTGCCCCCACAGTGAGACATCATTTAATTTGTGGTACGTATTCACATCCAGATAAATCCATATTTGTGCTTCAGGGAAAAACAACAACAACAAAAACAATGACAGAACCAAACCAAACAAGCAAACCTACAGGAAATGTTTCCACAAAGAAAGAAATCCATCCCCAGTCTCACGTCACCTTTGGCAATCACAGTTTTCCTGCAAAACTAGGATGATGCCTCTCCTGCTCCAGAAAGGTACTGAGATGATATGTGTGACGGATACCTTTCTTACCCTCACTGGGGAAGTTGGGTGTGGAGAAGGGAAAAGGCCGAAGTAGCTGAAAATTGTTGTCAGAAAAGAGACTTTCACTGTGGGCCCAGGAGCTGCCTGGCACCAGTGATGGTAAAAGGGAGTTACAGAAGGATCTGTCAAGAAAGGCAGATTGACAATTTCTGACTGAAAACGTATTTGTTGAAAAATAGTAAGCTGACAAAACCGGAATACTTCAGAATAGCACTTCATCTCCTTCAGAACTTCCTGAGTTGTGATAAAAAAATACAAAATAGAAAATGCCTATATAATTTTCTGCAAATGTTAACAGTTTTTTCAATTGACAAATCAAAAATTTCTCTCATTTCAGTAAGTGGATTCTATTTTGTTACCACTAAAAATCTAAAGGCGGGGGGGGGGAACCAGAAAGTGTGTGGGAGGAAAAGATGCTGGCACTTTTTTTTTTTTTTTTTTTTTTCCTTTAATACATTATTTCTGAAAACAAAACAAAACAAAAAGATGGGGAGAATAATTATTGCCTCATTCCCCCCATGGAAAAAAAAAATAGAGAGAAAAAAAAGGGGGAAAAAAAAAAGCTGTACCTTTGTGTTTCAAAATGTTGTGTTTAGACATTGCATGAAAATATTCAGAAAGGACTGAAATCTTTTCTTTCTTCCTTGTACTTTGTATTCATACTGGCATTGATATGCATTGTGTCATTATATGTGCAATCCTTAACAATTGCAAAGACAAATTGTGCAGCAGTGGTTGCTCATCTCCTATCTCCTACTAAAAAGGAGAAAGTCATTTATGGGAGTAACCAGGATTTCATCTGTCCTCCCCAGAATGTGAAGGAAGGACAAAAACGCACCCCCACATAATGCCTGAGGATGATGGTTTAAGAATTACTACTGCTTGATGTTTGGCCACTCAGGTCTTCATGAGAGATGCTTCTCATGCAGAACTATGATGAAAAGAAGCAACCCTTGCTAATTCCCTTGCAGATTTTGCTTCCTGCTCTTTAATTAGCAGTGCTGGGCCTAATGGACCCTAATGTGGTCCATGTCCCCTCTGACATCTCTGACAGCAGATGGGGAACAACAGTCAGGATGCCTCCTAGCCCTCAGGAGGTGTTCCCCATAACCAAGAATGCTCTCATCTTGACATGCCGTTTACTTGTCTAAGCCAGATCTGTGTGATTAAACAATATCCATATAGTGATACACATCTTCAGTGATGGCTTCTCATGGGTTGGGGAAAAGCTCCTTGTTGCATGGAGCACTGGCACAGGCTGCCCAGAGGCTGTTCAGTCTCCTCCTTGGCAATCTTCAGCTACCACTTGGCCATAGGCCTTCACACCCTGCTCTGGGTGGCCCTGCTGGAGCGGGAGTGGGACTTGATGGGCCCAGAGGGCCCTGGTCACTTCAGCCATTCTGTGACTCTGTGAAAGGCAATGATTGCAAAGATGAAGGGGGAGACAGGAGAGAAAGTAGTGCCAGTTGGGAGGACCTATCCTGCAAATCTGTGTGGTTAGCTGTGACTGCTGCAGCAGAAGCCACAGTGTGAATATGCTGCACTTTTTTTTGTTGACTTTTCATTTCTTTTAATTACCAGCAAGTTGGTAATGGCACGCAGAATCAGATCCTGCTTCCTTTCACACTCCAGACACTCACGTCTTGACCACATAGCCATAAAATTATCAAAGGAAAATATTACTGGCTGTAACCACCTCAATAATATTTTTACAACTCCTGATTGACCACAAATCTATATTTAATAAGAAAAACAAAGCAAACACACACCCCATTCACTTCGGTGGGTCCTGTACATTGGACTGCGGAAACGCTTTTGTTCTTCAGGGAGGAATGAAAAGCAGACTATGCCTAGGAAAACATGCTTATTTTATCCATGGCAGAAAAAATAATATGTAACTTTTCCTTTTTAGGTATTTTCACTAGTTGTGCTAGGCTTCATCAGCTCTCTGCTCTCTTCCTAAATTACTGCAAATATTGTACTCTACGTATTCGTTATAGTGGTACGTTAGAGAGAGACTTGAATTTTTGCACTATGTTAAACAACATAATTCAGAAATTAAGTTTGGGTAAAAAAATCTACCCTGCATGGATTTGGATTCCTGAGGAAACAACATAGACTGGAACTGCCTTGTCTTCTTCATTTCATTTTTGAGGGAGTGAGTTACTTCCCTTTATGCAAGTCCAGAGAATGGCAATGTATCTGGTGAGGTGTCTGGAGCACAAGTCTTACGGGAAGCATCTGGGGGAAATGGGATTGTTCAGTCTGGAGAAGAGGAGACTCTACAGAGCTCTCTATGGTGATCTGAAAGGAGGTGGTAGTGAGGTGGGGGTTGGCCTTTTCTAGGTAACAACAATAGGATGAAAAGGAATGGCCTTTTCATTCAAAGTTGCATCAGGAGAGGTTCAGGCTGCATATTGGGAAAAGCTTCACATAAAGAGTGGTGAGGCAGTGGCACAGGCTAAACAGGAACTGGTGGAGTCATCATCCCTGATGGTATTCAAGAAATGTGTGGATGTGGCACTGAGGGACATGTTCTAGAGTATTTGCAGGCGTGGGCTGGTGGTTGAACAAGATGGTCTTAGTGGTCATTCCAGCCTTAATGATTCTCTGATTCTCTGATTCTGTGTGTCTAGAGAGCTTTTAAGGAAATCTTAACTGTGAGCACTGAGGAAAACAGTTGCAAATACTGGAAAGATTCCCTGAGGTACAGCAGAGGCTTACAGTTTCCATCAGGGCCTCCAAAACAATACATTTCCTGCCGTTATCCTGTGCCTGGATGCTGCCCTGCCCTTGGTTCATATTCAAGCTGCTGAGGGCACTTGGGTTTAGCTGATGCTCTCAACATGTCAAGAAAAGGAGTTTTTCCCTGGGTACTTTACTGTGTGCAGTGCAAGCACTACCCTGGCCTCTCTGGGCCCTGCTGCAGAAAAGCTCCCAGGAGCCATCTTGTTCACACCACCATTCTCAGTCCATTTGCTCTCCTCTCACCAGCCTCTTTTGTTAGCTCTCCTTGCCTCACTCATCCTTTTCTTGCTTGTAGATGGCCTGCTGTACTGACACAGCCTGTCACCTCTGCACCTTGTGGGATGGTATTTCTAGCATGGCTTGTGAGAGTCTATTTCTCAGCCTATCTCAGTCAGCAGTCTCTAGCTAAAGGAGTGGAAAATCATATTGCCATTTCCTGCTTGCATGAAGGAAAAATGAAGTCTCTCCCATTTTTTTTTTTTTTCATTATGTAGCATAGCAAAGCCAAAAGTTGCTACTTTTATCGAAAGCTGTGTGCATAACTGACTTTTCAGTTGGCTGCCTGCACTGAAATATTGGAGGAAAACAGTCTCTCTGCTTGATCTGAAACAACACTTTTTAGTTTCCTAGGAAAATGGGGAAAAAATCTGAAAAAATTAAATTGAAGCCAAGTAAAACATTTCATTTTACTTAAAACAAACATATTCTTCACTATAAAATGAGAATTTCCAGTGTTTTCTTTTTGTGAAGGAAACCAAAAATTTTCTTTTTTTGGATAGAGCCAAAATATTTCAGTGAAGAAAATGTCTCATTTTTTATCTATGGGATATGGTTCTATCCCTACACTTGACTCTGCCCAGGGCTTTTGAGTCTTCAGTTTGACAGGAGCTTGGTGAGGACTCTGACAGGAGTTCTTGAAGAAGGAACCAAATGAGAAATTTGTGTCAACCCTTCCCAACTCCTTGACTATCTACTTATGTGTCTTTTCACAATTTAACTCTGCAAATAAATTTGCCCTGTAAAGTGTATGACAGAATGTATGACAAAAACAGAATTAAAGACACATGTTTATGAACAGCTTCACATCCTTCCTCAATTTAAGTGCTGCAAATATTTTTGTCTTTTGTTTCATGACTTGGATGGTGTTAAAAACACTGAAGCACTTTCATTCACACATCATCAACTTGCAGGAAGAAAATAAAAAATAATTGTGCCAGCAGCTTTGATAATATGTATGTGACAAATACGGCAATGCAATTTAAAAAGTGCTGTAAAGTATGTCCTTCTGGACCTTAACCCTCTGAATGTATCCCATGAAGAGCAAACGCTGTGCTCTTTATGAGAATGTTACTCTTCCCTGCATTTAAGATGATCTGCATTTAGTTCCCATTAAAAAATAGCTTTTGTGTTTTAGTAGAAGCCAAAGGAGTTCAGTTACTACAACTTTTCCGAAGGTAGATAAGTGCAAATATAAAAGTTTTCTCCACGGTGAGTGCCTTGGATGGTCCTACAAGTATGGCTAAGCCCATTTTCCCTCTGTAATTTTGTTTCTCTTCTTCAGTGCCCTATGTAGCCCTCCAGAGCTTTCTCTCAGCCCAGCTTCCTTCCAACTTCCAACGCATAGTGGTCAAGGAGATGCCCACGCAGGTGAGCCTCGTCTGTGCTGCCCTGTACCTTGCTCCTCTGACACAGCCTGGGATGAGATCAATACGAAGGAAATGTCATCTCTTCATCAGGGAGGGAAAACTGATATTAAGTTTTAGCAGTCAATGCTCACAGTGACAGAAATTGATACATGTTCCTTGTGTTATTTCAAGGCTTGAAGCTGTTTGCAGCTGTGTCTTTATCAGAAATTCTTGCCTTTCTCCTTCTGTCAAAGGCTTTAAAATTACTTTATATTTGTAGCTTTTGAGCAGCTGTATCTCTCTGCTCATATTCTTTAATTTGTTGAAATGTTGCAAAAACACTCTGGCCAAGGTACTATGCTTGAAAACATTCCCAGCCAGTCCTAGCCCAAGCTGAGTGTATGGTGAAGTAGCTCTTAAATATACCCTCAGATAATTGTTTTACTTATGAAGATGTAGCCTATCCTAACAGGTTGTGAAAGCAAGAAAACAGCAGCTGAAAAGACAGCATTGTGAAATTAGATCTTTTCTCCCTAAATCTCAGTCCTATCACTTACCAGAAATCTATTGGAAAAGCATTGGTCACACAGTCTGGGGTCAGCAGTGGTACCTGGCACTACTGGGTAACCAGCTCCTCAGTTCCTTGGGATCAATGTGTGGGAGAGCGATACCTCAGCATGAGATTGTGCACAAGCTACCAGCTGAAACATATTCATACAAACGTTTGTCAAACAAGGCAAAATAAAAAATGCATTTATAAAAAAGCAATGTATTCATTAACAGAAAAGAGAGCTAAATTAGTTGAATTCACCTCAAAATATCTCAGTTCTGTTTTGCACCAAACAGTTACATTAACCTTCTAATTCTTCAATCTGCCAAAGCTCTGGGAGGATTACAGCCAAGTGAAAGTAAAAATAAAACACACTATCTGTTGTACCTCACATATATGGAGTGGCTGGGTGTATCTCCATAGGAGCTTTTGTTTTCTGAGATTCCTATTGCAAGACCAAGCTTTTGGGGCAACTAACATCCCATCTCTACAGAAAGACTCACAGCTAGGACTTATACAATTGTGTGTTTTCACCATTCATACCCCAATTCAGCACATGTTTAAGTAGAGAGCATATTCATCTCCTTTCTTGGCTTCTATGAAGAGCTGCAGAGCAGTTGGTCATAAAGATATTCTGAAGCAGGGACTTAAATGTGTTTAAGGAAATGTCACAAAAAGGTAAGAGAGTTTTTCAGATAGAAAAAAACAACCCAAAGTAAACAAGACCACTTTATCATAGTCTTAAATAGCAAAATATTAAAGTCATTGATGATTGGGAATACCATTGACAGACTTCAACCTCCTTAGAGGTTCGCTCTAGGTGCTAGCTGATTGAGAAACACATTTACAATGTGCTGTTGTTTTGGTTCTGCCCAGTGGAGCTCTGTGGCAATTGTACAGCAAACCCAGTGCTGATGCCCTGCACCTGTCCCCTCATGACAGGCCTCCAGTTTTGCTAAGACCAGAGCATTGGCTAAGCAATATTATTTCCAATCAGTGGAGTCAATATTGCTGTATTGCCATTGCAACATTGATTAAACAGTTAAAATATATCATTACAAAACCAATGAAAGTACAGCACTTCGAAGCAACTGCTCTCTACTGTTTGCAGTCCCTTCCACAGAAAGTAATAAAAAGTGCAGTCAATAAAATGGGATTTCAACAGACGTATTTAACCTCAGCTATCGTCTGCAGCAGTGCCATAGCCTTACAGACCACACCACATCCCCTCATCATAGCTTGGGAAGAGGCCTTGGTGCAACCAGCAGTAACCAGAGATTTGCTTTGTCATCAAAGACCACTTTGTTTTCACCATTACTGAATTCCTAGTCTATATGTATCTTCTCTTTGTCCCCGCCATTCAGAACAGTCTGCATTTCTTGTTAATTTACAAACAGTGCAATGAAATCAAACGAGACTCCCGCAGGGCTTTATTTTTATTGTAAACATGGTAGTGCTCAGTGAAAACACTGAGGTATTTCAGCTACTAAACCCAGCAGGAATAATAACAGTTTTGGGGTGTTGGTGTCATGTCAAACATAGCATGTGCTCAAAGTAGCATCTAAAATACTTTTATAAACAACAAACATATCGTTTGTTTCCCCAGGTAGGATTTGCTGACCATATCAGTGCCATATTGTACCAATGTATGTTGTGGGGAAAAATATAAAATAAAATAAAATAAAATAAAATAAAATAAAATAAAATAAAATAAAATAAAATAAAATAAAATAAAATAAAATAAAATAAATTATGAAAATTGCATAGCTGAGACTTTGTTTCGCTTTTTAGCCACTTGAAAATTAAGCTGAGTGTCTCTTTTGGAAGCTCTAAATAAGCCAATGGGATAGAAATGTGCTTAATCACAATGTAAAGTTCAGCTGAGTCCCATCAACAGATGGAACAGCAAATTCCCTTTTTCCAAAAGAAAAAAAATAAAATAATGTGTCCTCTTGGTTGAACTAAGTGACTGCTACTGGCTGAAAAAAGGCTGAAAAATAAGAATTAATTACATTGAATACATAAATCCTGGTAGAAATCACTTCTTTTTTTGGCCATGGGACATTGCTCTTTATTATTTTTATGGTGTTGCAGAACTATTGAGGCTATAACATACATTAAAAAGTAGGCGCCGAGCTTTCTTAAACTAAAGGGCTGGAGATGCCCCTGCCTGGCCTACAGTGAGCTGCCATCCATCACTGTGTGCCCAGTGCCCATGCACCTGGCAGGCTGTGGTGGACGTCCCTCTTCTCCCTCTATGAAGCAGAAGCACATTACTTTTTTTGTAGAGCAGAACAATGTGGCAGCCACACAATTATTCTGCTGGGTGAATCCTTAAGCAAAGCGAGATAGAAGGAACTGATAGACTATATTTAAAGTCTATAAAAAGTTAACAGCCTCTTTTCAATAATTATGTATCTATAAAAAAAAATAAAGATGATACAGGACCAAAATTTAATGGCATTTATGTTAATGTGATACTGAATACTCACAGGCTGTAGATATCTGCAGAAGTGGGTCACGTATAGCTTAGAAGCTTTGCGTTGTATATTCTGTTCAGCATATGTCTGTTCAAATAAGTTTTCTGTGTGTAACATGAGCAAACCACCTCTAGTATTGCACTGCTTCTCTTCACACTGCCTGTGTCTGTTTGTGACCATGCTGTCCCTGCCGAACATGGAGGACCAAAAAATTCCCTTTTGTTGTTGTCTAATACCCCTTTGCTTAAAGTTTGGGGGGGTGGGGTGCAAATCTGGTTCCAGCTCCTTATCTTTGCCTTTGTTCATGTAAAGGCTCATTTCTTATTCAGCATGGGAGTAAATTAAAATGAAGACCTAATTCCAGTTGATATCAGAGCACAAAAGATTTATACCAGTGTTGCAGCACTCTGGTTTCACTGGGATGCCCTGCCTTGCTGTTATTCTGAAAACCTCCATGTCCATGCAATTAAGGGAGCCCTGAAAGTAATCTCTGCAGAGATCAGAGTAGAAGAAGCATTGTGGAATGAGAGGAAAATACAAATAAGTTTGGGAATCAAGAGAAGTATGTTCTCCTATTTTTTAACTGGAAACTCTGGTCTTCATTTCGATGCCACTTTTATGAAAATTCAAAGTTATATCAGGCATTAAAATGACAAATTGGCTGATTTTGTCTGTTGTTAGAAATACGGAGCGCTATTTGCTTGTCAGGCAGCTTCATAATTAGCAGCGGTCTATGTGGTATCAAGGCAAGAGATCATCAGATCAAGTTTCATGTTTATTTCACAGCCAGCATCTTCCCCATTGCTAATGAAAGAGTCTCTCAGGGACTGGCATATCTGAGCCTGGCAGCTATGTAACATCCCCCTTTGAGCTTCACTTCCATCCCAACCCTCATTCTCATTTGTTTTTTGATCACATCCCATATTTATAAATGTATCCTAGTATCAAATGTGTTGTGAACAGTGCTTTTTAGGGCACAACAAAACAATACATTTTCTAGTAATTTTTGTTGCTGGTCAGCATAAGTGTGTTCTTATGGCATGAGTGTTTAAGCCATCCCAGACTGTGGTCAGCTTTGTTTTGTATGGGTACAGTAAGTGTATTCATGAAGACATAACAGGCCATCAAGTTACTAGTCTGCCTACTGCCTCTCCCTGAAGCTGAAAGGTTTTGGTTAGGGAAACTGAAACATCTGTGAAACTATCTGATTTAATGAGGACAAGAGTTGCAAATAATGCAAAGATGGAAATGGGATTTCTTAAGAGATTCCATACTTTCATTTGCTAAAGTACTCCCTGCAGAAAATCTCCTCATCTTACCTCTTCCCAGTCTAGCCTTCACACTGTTGTTATGGTATTTCTGCATAACGTGAAGAAGCTGATGGTTTGGTATAAGCAATAGGATCACAGGACTCCTGATACTGGAGTATTGGATCAGTTGTCATGTCATGACATACATATTCATAACCTAGCAGGCCTTGTAGTGGATTTATGCATAAGGGACTGATAAGAAAAAAATTGATTTATGATGATCTCAAAAACATGGTCTCCCAAGATGTATTCTGCAGCTTTGAGACCTACAGTTTAGGCTCTATTAATTTTACTGTGCTGTCTGGAATTATCCATCTGTTTAAAGGTTAACTGTCTTTACACTTTTGAAACAGGTAGTTCTGTTTTGGTTCTTGCTTTGTTCATGCCACTGATTTATAAATTATTAAATCTATCACTGCACAAAAAGACTGAAATTGGTTGCCAGATTACTACAGCTACTTACTTCATACTTCCCTCAGTAACTTTTGATATTATCCTAGATAATCACTGTTAAGTGCTGCGTATACAACACATACCCAGTGGTACATGTTATACAATGCAAAGAAATACTACTATTACAACACAAATGTAGCCATGTGTCCAGAGGGGCATGTCAGGCAAATCTTTCAACACAGCACCAATGCAGTCACACAGCCACAGTGGGTGAGGTAAACTGGTTAAGAAACAGCTTCAAATAAGACCCATAGGATTTGGCTTTCATATATACATATTTGTACATATATACATATATGTCTGTAATAGTGTTGAATGGTTAGACCATGGTTCTCTTGTCCTTTTTTCTTTTACAGCTGAGCCAGACTTACTTTTTTGGAAGCTCTTTGCCATAGGTGCCAGGATGAAGATGGTGATGTGCACTGGGGCTGCCCTGTGTCCATATGTCTCCCAGTAGGCATCTGCTACCCCTTGAATGAGAGTCTGACTGTCATTGGGAAAGACAAGCAGCGTGGAAAAGGACTTTGAATCCACTTTTCCCCTCATGAGTCCACTCATAGAGCCTCTTGCAACATGAGTACAGTTCAGATATATGGTGCCTTTTGGCTATGCTTAACCTACATGTGACCATCAATCACAAAGTTCTCCATCACCTCTTTGATAGAGCACCATTCTACCAGTGCTCTTCAGGAACTGAATAGTTGCTTTCATTTTTAGCATGTGCACATTTGAAAAGCCAGTTCAAGTGTGTATTACTGGCATGGAATAAGTAAGTGAATTTTCTCAAAATGTTCTTGTGTGTGTATATATGTGTGTGTGGCTCCTTTTGCAGTGGCTTTCTGTTGTAGGTGCTAAGTATGTTGATCTGTCGAAGAAGGTACCTATAAAAGACAAGGTGACTGTTGGGCAGTGACAGTTTTATTGTTGTTGTGCTTGAGCATGGTCCTACCAAAAAAGACTTTCTGGACATGAGACAGCAATGTGCCCTCACAGCCCAGAAAGCCAACTGTATCCTGGGCTGCATCAAAAGAAGTATGGCCAGCAGGGTGATGGAGTTGATCCTGCCCCTCTATTCTGTGCTGCTGAGGCCCCACCTGCATCCAGATGTGGAGTCCTCAGTACAGGAGAGATGTGGATCTGTTGGGGCACATCCAGAAGCGGCCACAAACGTGATCCAAGGGATGGGGCACCTCCCCTATGAGAACAGGCTGAGAGAGCTGAGGCTGTTCAGCCTGGAGAAGAGAGGGCTCTGGGGAGACATGAGTGGCCTTTCAGTATCTAAAGGAGGGATGTAAGAAAGAAGCGGACAGATCCTTCAGCAGAGTTTGCTGTGATAGAACAAGGGGAAATGGTTTCAAACTAAGGGAGTGGAGATTTAGATTGGATATAAGGAAGAATTTTTTTATTTTATTTTTTATTTTTATTATTATTATTTTTTTTTTTTACAATAACAGGGGTGAGGCACTGGAACAGGTTGCCCAAAAGGAGGTAGAAGACCCAACCCTGGAGACTTTCAAGGCCAGGCTGGACCAGGTTCTGAACAACGTGATGTAGCTGTAAGTGGCTCTGCTCATTGCAGGGGATTTGGACTATATGATCATTAAGGATCCCTTCCAACTCAAAATATCCTTTTGTCTGTATCTTTTGTATGTGTAAATTTGTTTGTCCAAAATCTTGTGGATAGAGATGGATTTTTCTGCAGAGCTAAGCTTTTAAAAAATTCCAATAATAATTTTCAAAGTTGCTTTTGAACTGTTAATTATGTTTGGCTGGAGCATACAAACTCCAACAGAAACTTCCTTTCTCAAAGCACAGGAGACCTATCCTTACATTCCCTGCTGCTTTTGGACAGATGCAAACCCAGGAGAGCCATTTTGCTTGTCTTTCTTGCTGGATCAGCAAAAGCAGAAATACTGCCTGTGCATTATCTCTTGTATATAGAAGGAGTAGCTCAGTTTTGGCATAGCTGTATGAGAAAATTACTTCACAGAAAAAATGTTCCTCACAGTATTATTCCATTCCACAGCTTGAGAAAGTCTACAAGAGCATTCATCATCTGGTGATAGCCAAGGAAGAAGTTTGTTACACAGACTGATAGATGTTGAATGACTACTGCTTCCAGGAAGTCATATTCAGATTTTCAAAACCATAATATTCTGATATGTGACATTTGCATGTGTAACACTGGAGAAATTCCCAAAGGGATACTGAATAATACCTTATGATCAGGTCCATTAACTGCTCTGGAGAGGTCAGCACTAGAACTATCAGAAAACAGCATTTTGCCCATATATGTTTTGTATTTCTTTTTTTCTAAAGCTGAAAATGGGCAGATTATTTTTTTTCCCCCAAAGATATTCAATTGTGAATATAAAAGATTTTTGTTTGTGTTGGAAAGTGAAGTTCTCAGGTTTAAAGTTCTTGCATTCGCAGTGTAAAGTTGAAGATTTCTACATAAAAAGACACTTTATGTGAAATAAATTATTTAAATGAACTCTTAATTTCCCAGTGAAAGCCCGATTATGTTGGAAAATTTTTAACCATTTTCTCAAGAGTAGAATCCTCAAGAGAAATGAAATGTAGCTGGTATATTCTCACACAGTGATAAAACTCCTCCAAAGTTAGAGGACGCCTCGAGAGTTCACCTCATTTACTTCTCATAGCATGCAATGCCATAGACAGAAAAAAAGATAATGGCTTAAAAGTTCATAATGAAGAGTTTAAATGCTTATAATCAATATACTTTAAACAAGAGTTGGTTTCCAAAGTACTGACAAACGATTGTTTCACTGTAACTTTTAACGTGTGACTTTTGTCTGAACCGGCTGTGCAATTTATTCTAAATTGGCACTTCTTTTATATGATACTGAGGGATTTCAGTTAGGAATGGGGTCCTGTTTTGCTGAGAGGCATATGGATACAGACTTCAGCAAGAAGCCCCATGCTGAAGGGCATGTCATCAGAAGAAACACAGTTTAGAAGTCTTCCTTCTTCCTCAGAGGTCTCCAGAATACTTGTGAACACTCTTGAACATGTTTTTGGCAGTAGACAACCCTTCTTTCTTTTTTTTTTTTTTCCCCTGGGGAGAGCAAAATGTATATACATATATTATTTTTTTTTAACTAAGGATTACACACTATGGGTTGTGTTTGCACTGATAACATCCATAAATGTAAAACGTCAGTCTACAAATTACCAATCTCTTCCTGAAGTGCTATGGTCTGTGAGCAGACAGAGTTTTGCTTTTTAAGCAAGAGGCAAGTAAGTGAGACACTCTGGTAGGAGATAATTATGAAAAACAGACCTCACGGCTGTGATTGCAGGAGCTGTTGTGATAAATACAGGTAAAAATGGTGAGCCTGAAAATAAAAATGCATTTATTCAACAGCTTTCTGTGGCCACGGTGTAATTGAAAAGGATGCTGAGATCTCATTACTGCTGAAAAGGTCTCCTCACTATGCAGAAATGTGGACATAAAGCAATAGGGGAGAGCTGAATATTAGAAACATTGACCTGCTTCCTTTGGCTCTTGATTAGTCTGAGGATGGGGAAGATCTGCACTCCCATCTGGCAATCTCTTGTAAATATTGACTTTGAGGGAGCGATGCCATCCTGCCTGCTCACAGCGGTGCTTTCCTTTGTTACCACCAGATTGTGGCATTTCAGATAATGGCTGCCCTGCACACACAAAGTTTCATCAGTTCTTTAAAGAGCTCTAGACACTTGAGTCACAACTAATTTGCCTACATCAAGGAACCTGGGACCATCTGAGGCACACTGGCTATTTTGCTGGTTCCTCAGCTGCCAAGTCTGATACTGCCTGGGTCTCCCAGAGGTCCCTTGTCATATCTCCCAGCCTATCACGTAGATGCTCAGGGTGATTCTAATAACAGGAGCTGCCTATGTCTGGACAGCAAAAAGATGCCCTTTGAATCACCATGGCTGCAATGGTAGAGCCATAGGCAGCTGAGAACCAGCTCAACTTTGGCATGAGATTACTGCAACAAACTTAGAGACGTGGTGACAATGCTTGTCAGAACACCACCTAGGAATTGCCCCAAATAACAGAAGGAATTAAGGACAAATGGTGTTGGACTCCATGTGTCCTAGTTTCAGCTGGGATGGAATTGCTTTCTTCTCTCCTCTTGAGAGGTGGAAATTAGAAAATCACCATTTTCAGTGCAGACCAGCTGCATTTGTATGAGAGGAGGTGTAGAGAGAGCAACACTTCTGGATCCAATGTCAACAAACACATGTAGTTATTTCTCAAGCAACCGGACTCCAAAAATGCTACAAAAAAGCACGGAGGACAGGCTGTAGTGCTCTGGGCTGCCACTGAGTCACCACTACCAGTCTTTCCATCATGTTTGGCAAAATAGCTGATCTTATGAAGTTGGGTTGGTCTTTTCTCCTAGTGACAGTATGAGGAGGAATGGCCTCAAGTTGTACCAGGGGAGGTTCAGGTTGGATATTAGGAAACTTTTCTTCTCTGAAAGAGCAGTGATGCAGTGGCACAGAATGCCCAGGTAGGTGGTGGGCCACTGTCTCTGGAGGTGTTCAGAACTGTGTGGATGTGGCACTGTGAGGGACGTGGTCAGTGGGCATGGTGGGGATGGGCTGGTGGTTTGACCAGATGATCTTTGAGGCCTTTTCCAACGTTAGAGATTATATGATTTTATGATTCTATGAAAACGTTTGACGTTGGGCAAAAAGCATTAAGAGGAAGAGAAGAAAGCATGGGATTGTACCACAGAGAATCGGCAGCTGACTTGTCACGATCCCTTTCACTAATGATAGCGCTAGGGGCAGCCACCTACCTGAGCGTATTTTTCCACTCTTTCCACCTTCCCCCTGCTCCTGCTCCCTCTCACTGTTCAAAAAGATGTTTTCTCACCGGAGGTCGGTACAAAATCTCTCAGAACTTGCAGGGCATGTTTTTTGTTAAGTGCCAGGTGGTGAAATAAAAAAAGACAAGCGCACAGAGACTTTTTGTTACTGTGATTAATTCTCACGTTCTTACAACTCCTGATCCCGGCTGCATCCCGATGTGGAGGATTCAGCATTTAAATAGCATTCAACGGTTACTATTGATCAGGGGGGCCGGGGGAGGAGTGCTTTTATTCCTCCTGGATTACTCCTTCCCCTGCTTTGTAATTATTTGTTTCCACTTGTAGTGGGTTTTGTTATTTAGTGTTTAAAACTAGTTTAATTAATCTCTTCTGTTGTTGTTGTTTTGAAAATGTGACAGACACTCATGAGATAGATAATGGATTGATAAAGAACACTTGAGGGGACCCTGGAGTGCTCATCATTTGCTAGGTAGGGTATGTTAAACATAATACTGGTAAGATCAAGCCCTCCAGGACAAAAAATGAAAGAGGCATTTAATTGGAACACTTAGCAATCACAAAACCAAGACAGAGGTTAAATTGTTTTGAGCAAGAGAAATTAATACATTAAAGGTTACATTTCCAACTGTGAGGCTGCAGAGCCAGGCTCTTATGCAGTGTCAGAATTACATAAGGCAGAAGAAATGGCTCTGAAATGATTGTGGAATCATTAACAAAAGCCAAGGCAGAGTAAGACATTTCCCAGCAGGAGGGTGTGAAGAAGAATAAAGACATGGAGAGAGCTCATTAAGAATGAATTGCAGACCATAAACATTTGAAACCACTAAGTGTGGAGTTCTATCTGTTATCTAATGACTCAGAAATTATAAAACTAGCAATGACTTTCAGAAAAGGAGTTGACTTTGCAGGAGGTTGTTTGCCATTATGAAAAAAAGGTAATTTTTTTTTCTAGTTGGGGGAAAAAAAATAAAAATCCTTCATCTTTGTAAATCAGCACAATTTAAGCAACTTCAGCTATACCCCAGAGAGATTTCCTTCTGTATAATTACACATTGTCTCAGATTTAGTAACAAGGATGTTGAAATGGAGGAGCTGCAGAGAGGATGAAGGAAGAGACAAGAGGTTCATTTCTTACTGTCTGACTGCAGATGATTAACCTCTTCATCTTTGAAAAGATCTAGCAAGTGCCGAAATCTCCCTAATTAGTGGGAATTTCATCTTCTTCAGTTTGATTACAGTCTAGACCATCCTTTGCCTGATAAACAAATGATCGGCAAAGAAACAAGGGTGAATTAAATGCACTGACCAAACTGTGCCTGTTTTAGTTGTATGATACAGCCTCAGCAGAACTACGCAGAGCACAGAAGGCAGCAGATTATCCAGCATGAGGAGTCTGTGTTTCAGTATCGGACCAGACTCACTCAAGTGACAAATTCCAGTCCCCCAAATGGTGTAGATTGTTTCCCTGTTTATTGAATTGATGCTGGAGAGGTTCCCCAGGCTCTGCATCCTACGTGTTGTGCTGAGGGAAGAACAAGTAAAAGGGCAAAGAAGCAGACTTGACGGACAGCATGAAGGAATCCTCATGGGGAGAGGGGCTGGAGGTTTGGGGAGCAGAGCTGAAGGCAGTGGGGCCAGCACAAGTTGCTGACAGCTTGCAGAAAGGTTACAGAAATGCATCTAAATTCATCACGCTTTCTTTTCTTTTCTTTTCTTTTCTTTTCTTTTCTTTTCTTTTCTTTTCTTTTCTTTTCTTTTCTTTTCTTTTCTTTTCTTTTCTTTTCTTTTCTTTTCTTTTCTTTTCTTTTCTTTTCTTTTCCTTTCTTTTTTCTTTTCTTTTCCTTTCTTTTCCTTTCTTTCCTTTTCTTTTCTTTCCTTTTCTTTCCTTTTCTTTCTTTTTCTTTCTTTTTCTTTTTCTTTTTCTTTTTCTTTTTCTTTTTCTTTTTCTTTTTCTTTTTCTTTTTCTTTTTCTTTTTCTTTTTCTTTTTCTTTTTCTTTTTCTTTTTCTTTTTCTTTTTTTTCCTTCTTCTTCCCTCCCTCCCTCCCTCTCTCCCTCCCTTCCTCCCTCCCTCCCTCCCTCCCTCCCTCCCTTCCTTCCTTCCTTCCTTCCTTCCTTCCTTCCTTCCTTCCTTCCTTCCTTCCTTCCTTCCTTCCTTCCTTCCTTCCTTCCTTCCTTCCTTCCTTCCTTCCTTCCTTCCTTCCTTCCTTCCTTCCTTCCTTCCTTCCTTCCTTCCTTCCTTCCTTCCTTCCTTCCTTCCTTCCTTCCTTCCTTCCTTCCTTCCTTCCTTCCTTCCTTCCTTCCTTCCTTCCTTCCTTCCTTCCTTCCTTCCTTCCTTCCTTCCTTCCTTCCTTCCTTCCTTCCTTTCATTATTAGTATATTTAATTTTTAGTCCTCAGTTTAAGATTTGGTCAGTTCTGCATTGTAAATTGTTGACAAAAGACTCATCTAAAAAAAAAGAATAAAAAAAAAAAAGAATTTACAAGGAGCACAGACTCATCCACACATTCATCATGGGCTCGTGGCTGCTGTGGTTGACCTGAATTTGTACTGTGAGGTACAGAATGCATGCAACCCAAAGCACCTTCCTGCTCTGGTGTGAGATGGAGGAGGCCCAGGGCAGGGCAGGAAAGCGGGGGGTAGCTCCGGCGTGGTCAGCATCAGCATCAGCTTCCGTACTGCAGACACAAAAAATTCCCATTTGTGGTGAGTGCAGAGAGAGCTAAATGCATGCAAGGTCCATTTAATGGATCCGGTTTATAAAATTGGCTGCTACTTTCTGACCAGCATTTATTTTGACGGTTGAATGACTTACAGTTCCAATTAAAAGCAGCTAGATGTCTAACTCCAGGACTGCAGCTATAGAAAATAGCACGGCTGTGAGCTATGTTCATTTGTATTTAAAAGTACATATTCCTCAACTGGATATCCCAGGAATTACGGTGAAGCCAAATTTACCCGTCTGTGGTTGGGACAAGCTGAGATTTGTTCCCTGCTCTGAGAGGAGAGCAGGACCAGCGCTGACTGCGCTCACAGCGGTAAGGATCTGTGCTGGGTTCACAAAGTTCTGCTTGTCACCCAGACTCCAGAGGGTACCGAGCTTATGAAGAGAGGAGGAAAAGCTCTGGAATTCATAAGAACAGGAGGGAATTATTTTGAAAAATAAAAAATAATAATACAAAAAAGATAAATAACTGAGATGGAGCAGCTCCAGTGGGCAGAGCAGTGACAGTTGGTGTAATGCCATTCACGGCACTTTTGGTCACTTCCTCATGCTGCTTCAAGGTGCTGCAGGAGGAGGGCTCTGGTAGTGCAGCCCTTCTGCAGGGTGCAGCCTGCTGCAATCACAGCGCTACGTCCAATGGTCTTTGCTGCAGTACTGTACTGTACTTTGCTGGAGTCAATGGGACATGCAAATGAGAGCAGGCATAATGCCTTCCACTGCGAGGAACAAAGCAGCAATGTGATCCTAAGCAAATAAAAGGATCAGCTCACACAGGGTGCACAAAGAGCTGTGACTGTGCGGTGCCACGCGGGTCTGTTGCAAAGTGGGATATGAGCAATTTCCTAGTGACATGGGCGGCGCGAGGGGAACTCGGTACAAAGCCAGCAAGGTGTTTGCATGCTTCCAGCAACAAATGTTAGGGGAGAGGCATAAAACAGAGGCTTGTTGGAAACCTCTGTGCGAGGAAAGCAAAATCTTTAATGGGATGGAAGAAAAGAAAGGTTGCATATATACAACTACTGAATAAACAAATTATATGTGGAGTCTAAATGATTAATTGCCCTGAAGAAATATATGGAATGGGCCAAACTGGAGAGCAAAGAAAAAGCATATTTCAAGGACAAGACAAAACCAGACCCTAAAAGAGCCGTGGCTTTCAGAAATCCCCCCTGTGAAATAAATGTCCTCCTAAACACCCACATGTCCCTGACTAAACAAAATTCGAATAATAAAATAAAACAAAAACAGTGACTTCAGGGGGAGAGTAGGGTAAGGAAGAGGGAGGGAGGGAAGAAATACACCAGATAAAGAGAAAATATACAGTGTAATATTTCATCTGCTGATATACCACAGTGAAGCATAAACTAATCCTCATTCATATGGGAATATTCACTCAGAATTTACTTGTGGCTTTGGTACTTTTTCTTGACTAGCATGATTCCAGGTCTTCTGGAAGACCTGGAAAATTTTAAAACACAAATGTAGATAAGAATTAAGTGCGTCAATTCGCTGCTGAGCTTCCAGTTCCTCCCTCTCCCATAAAAAAAAACCCACACCTTGAGCGCTGCATACCTTTGTGCATGTATATAATAAAATAAATATGTTTAATGCTATCTTTCAGCTAGGGGTCATAGGGATATGCTTATATACATTCTCACGCAATACTCATCGCTCAGTTAAGTACAAGGAGAAAATAAAAAGATTTTCTTTGAACGCCAAAAGTCAGACCGAAGGTAACAAAAGTACAGCGTAATTTACCCTGTAGTTAAAAACCAAAGGAGTCTTTTTACTAGGGGGCTGCTGGTTCTATTCATGCCATTCCAGAAGAATATAAAAGAGACGCTTTGGGATTTTGAAGTAAAAATTCACAACAGTATGTCTTTACTTTTTTTTCCCCTTCAACCAAGACATCTTTTGCTGGAGTCCTTTATCTAGAGCTTTGTATACATATTTTTAATCCTATACAAAAATGATAGGATGTCAAGAAGGATCTATAATAACACCATTTTTTTTATTTCACTTCAAAGACTTGGCAATTTCTGATCCATGTGACATTCACACTCCTTCAGGGTCAAACAACATCTTGCAGCCTTCATAAAATGATTAAATATTTTAAACAGCTCCTGCTTATACCTCCATCGCCCCTCGAGACTGATACTGTTATCGTTTTTGTCAAAGCCAGTTTCCATCCGCATTTGTCATTCCTGCTTGCATTTATGAGTTATCAATCGCCACGTCAAAATGCAAAATAACTGATGTTCTCTGGGCGGGATTGGATGGTCTATCTGGGGCTTTTAATCAATGCTGATTTTTATTTTCCATACCCATACATAAATCTTTACCATTCTGGGCCACATATAATGCGTTTGTACAAAACGCAGTGACAGAAGCAGTAGTTATATTATCAAACATTATACCTTGGGGCTAACTGAGTATCAAGGGCTTTCAAAAGGGAACACTGGGAATTACTGTGCAGGAGAGATGACTGCAGGAGAGAATATAAGGGATTGGTTGTTGCCATTTATAAATCAACATCATGCAAGCTAATCCTTCTCACTTAAATGCAGCCCAAATACTTTTCCTGATACTCTGAAACTCAGCCCTATCTATTTTTTTTAAAGCTTGCATAATGCACACAAACAATGGTTATATGCATTTTCTTATTTCTTGAACTTTTCCCTAGGGATGCATATAGAAACTGCACTGCCGTGTTGTTGTTTTTTGTTTTTTGTTTTTTTTTTCTCCCCAAGGTCTACCAGCCAGTAAATATCCTCTTTTTAATCATACCTGAATTATCAGCGCTCTCTCCACCCCCGTTTTCTTTTCCTTTTTTTTTTTTTTTTTTTTTTTTTTCGTGCGAGCAGCTATAATGAAAGGCAACATGTTTCATTCATTCGGAGGGTGTCTGTCTGGTTTGCTCAGTGAGGACAGCAGCCTGAAGGCCTGGCCTACCAGCGGTATCATGCAGGCTCCAGGGGCCAGGTGGAAAAAGCCAGAAACACAGAAGGGCTGGGAGCTGCCCATGGCCACGCACATTTTGGAGCTGAGAGCTGAAAGGTCATGGGGGTCTGTGGACCCTGCGCTTGGTGCTGAGAGGGCAGGACTGAAGCATTGGCATCCTCAGTGAGATAGCAGCTGTGACTGGTGAGCAGTGTCTTTTCCTCTTTTGGACTAAGCTTTCTGCCACAGGACGAGAACCTTCTTATCAAGTTCTCAGCAAAACACTGTTTGTTTGTGGTTTTTTTTTTTCCTAAATAATCCATTTCTGTTTTGTGATTCCCCTATTGTATATACAGGCCTTGAGAAAACGTGCTGAGAAGCCTTTTTTACTGAACTGCTAAAGGACGTTCACTGTGGGTATCTCCTGAGGGAAGGTGACCAAAACTCTCCCCATTACAGGCTAATATGTTTTAGTCCTCATTAGCTAGGACAAACAGGAGAGTCTTTGAATTGCTGCTCTACTATCTCAAGGGTCACCTTATTTTATATATGTGACAAACTACAGTGTTTGCACTATGGTGAAATAACCTCAATTGCCCATTCCTGTTCTCTGTCAGGGTCAAAGGGGCAAGCGTAATGCAAAAATTAGGTTAAGGTGACTGGAAGAGAGGTCTCTGACAGTACTGTGGGAGCCCAGCATTACTTACCATCCTTTTCCAATGTGGGTAAAACTTTTCCAGGGGAAGAAAAGAGGACAGTAACATATTGAAGCACACCAATGCTATACTGAAGCACAAGAAAAGGCACAAAATCAGGAACCTGGTTCAAAGTACATTCTGTTAATCTTTCAGAATAGCTGTGCCAATCGCTAGAAGTACCCAGCTGCAAAGCATTCTAATTGTCCTGATTCTGTTCTTCAAGTATGAGTGAAATCCTATTGATCTCTAGTGCATACACACAGCTTTCACAACCACCTCTTAGAGCTGGAGAAGATCCTGAGGTGGGTGAGGAGGGCGTGCTCCTTGTGCTCCAGGAGTCACAATGAGAATGGTAACAATGAGGAGGAAGCAGCAAGTAAAATCCTTTTTATATAAAAAAATAAAAAATGTTTACATACTGGTCTGAAGTCACAAACACATCTTTTTTTGGGGAAAAAAGCATAATGAAAGTTAATATATAGCCTGAGAACAAATAGTTTATATGACTGAGTATTGAACAGAAATGAATTTCACATGTTTTTGGTTTTTATAGAACTGCAGAATTATAGAATCACCAAGGCTGGAAAAGACCTCCAAGATCATCCATTATGGCTGTCCATCTACTGTCAATATTTCTCCACTATACCATGTCCCCTAATTAAGGGAGAAGAGGTTATCTTTTCTGTAAGTTTCAGGAAGATTGCTCACTGATCCCATCCTTCAGTCATAATGAATAAAAGTCCCTCTGATAATGACACAGTAGTATACACTATTCAGTCAAGTTTTAGGTCTCCATACAGTAAAGAATTACAGTGTTGGCTTATCTGCCTTTGAGAGTAAGCAAATAGCCACCCAACACCAGTGTCTTTTGTACCACAGTTCAGCTATGTGCCAGAGCTGTACTTGCACTGAAGCTGGCTTCGAAAATGGGAGTGCTATTATTGGATTAATTGAGATGAGTTTTCAGAAATGCATGTGCAACAGATTTTCCAAGGCAGGACCTACATAATGTTTGTTCAGATACTTCATTAGTGCACATTTGCTGACAACACGAAAAAGTTGGTGCAAACTAAATGAGGTTCATCATGGAAGAAACAGCCTTGCTGATCTGGTGCTGAGTAGAAGTGGAGTTATGCAATATCTTGTCTTGAAACTTACTATATACCTTAGTGTGCAGGTGTGAGGCTTATGAGACTTTCTGTGCTGCCTAGAGAGGCTTTTCAATGGAGGCTGTTCTTGATAAAGTCCTCTGCCTGGCAGGGCTGCAGAAACTGGAGGGTTTTCTACAGCTATACTAGGCCAAGGTGCCTGCCCGAGCTTGTTGGCCAGTGAGAGTTGGGAGAATATGTTTTCCAAATGTGGACTATTCTTTCACTGTTCTTATTTATGACTTAGCAGCAGCACAACTCTGCTTAGTCATTAGAAGGTGGTCGGAGAGAAGGTATGCTGCCAGGTTTGTGTTGAGCATCTGAAACAGCTGTACATAGGGGGAAAACCAGGAGATGCCTCTTTCCACAAGAATCATAGAATCGTAGAATGGCCTGGGTTGAAAAGGACCATAATGATAATCTGGTTTCAACCCCCCCACAATGCAGGGCCACCAACCAGCAGACCAGGCTGCTCAGAGTCACATCCAGCCTGGCCTTGAATGCCTCCAGGGATGGGGCATCCACAGCCTCCCTCAGCAACCTGTTCAAGTGTGTCACCACCCTCTGTTTGAAAAACTTTCTCCTACTATCTAATCTAAACCTCCCCTGTCTTAGTTTAAAACCATTCCTCTTTGTCCTACCACTGTCCACCCTTGTAAATAGCCGTTCCCCCTCCTGTTCAGATGCTTCCTTCAAGTACCGGAAAACCGCAATGAGATCTCCCTGGCCTTCTCTTCTCCAAGCTAAATAAGCCCAGTTCCCTCAACCTTTCCTCACAGGAGAGGTGCTCCAGCCCTCTGATCATCTTAGTTGCCCTCCTCTGGACCCACTCGAAGAGCTCCATGTCCTTCCTGTACTGGGGGCCCCAGGCCTGGACACAGTACTCCAAATGGGGCCTCACAAGAGCTGAGTAGAGGGGGACAATCACCTCCCACTCACTGCTGGCCACCCCTTTTTTAATGCAGCCAGAAGAGTTGGCCTTCTGGGCTGCAAGCACGCACTGCCAGTTCATATTCAGCTTCTCGTCCACCAGGACCCCCAAGTCCCTCTCTGCAGGGCTGCTCTCAAGGGGATCTGGGGGAAGATCTGAGAAGAAGATATAAGAAGGGATAGCAACGGTGTTGAGGTTTGTTATGCAGCTCAGTATCCAGCCATACCCACTAAGTGGTCCTCTTGGTGTCATTCTCTCTCCAGACCTGTGTTTAGACAAATAATTTAAAAGGGAACTACCATGCTTGGGACCCAAGTCTAGAGCATCAATTAATTCTAAACAGGACCTTATGACTCCTATAGCTTTGTGAATAGCGTCTTTCATATTGTAAAACTACTTGGTGTGAATAAGAATACTGGAACTCAGCTTCTTCTATTTTGCTTGGATTCCTGGTGACAATCTTGTAAGCTTGTTTAACCAAAGCAGTGAGTCTTAACTTTTAAATCAGAACTAAACTCTCTGAAGACCTGTGTTAAAGACCAGTGATGATACCAGGCTTCCGAGACTTCATGCAAAATAGAAGTTATAATGCTACTAGTCACCTTTATGTTTGCCTGTGGGACTTACTTTTCAGTCACTGATCAGCAGGTGTTACCAAATGCTTACATTTTGTCATTTTAATATTTTAAATTAGTGGCTAATGGAAACGTAATCAGGAACTTCTCTACTATTTCTCCTTCTGCCAGATTCATTTATGAGCTAAGCCTCAGAAATTTACGTATGGAAACTAGGGGAATTAACCTTATTTTTGCATGTGCATGGTTCATGGGTGCTGAAGACATTAACGATAAACTTAAAGCATTTATGTTTCATTGTCACTCCTCATACATAAATGAAATGAGACTAAAAATTCTGGGATCAGTCAGTCCAACTAACTTAAGTAATATATCCCAGCAATTTGCAAGTAGGCTTCAACATTGACGAGAGCTACCTGACCTTCAGACATGTTCTGAGCTGTGTCGGGTCAACATGTTTTTTTTCTTCATCTTGGCCACCCTTGAAAAGATAAGATCAAAGCTTCCAGGAAACACTTTGAGAAGGAACTTTCCTGCCCCCTCTAATACATATGTGTGTGCATAAGAATGTGCTTTGCTCATACCTCTGATTTAAGCAGTAAAAAAGATGCTCTGTCTTCAGTCCTTGAGGAGGAGGAAAACTGTAAGGAGAAAAAGAGGTTTACTAGTTTAAACTGGAGTAACAAATCTCCTTGTTAGACTACCAGCAATTTGTGATTTTCCTAAAATGTGTAAAATGACAAGCTTTTTCTTTATCAAAGGAGCTGATCCATCTTGGGTCATTTAGCTGCTGACAACTTGGGCCACATAAGCAGCTACAAATATATGTTATCAAAATCTAACTTGAATAGCTGTTCTTATCAGAGGGGTTAGCACCTAAATTACTTTACTTTCAAGTTGCATTCTTTCCTAAGTTGTGCAAACCACACTCATGTTAGGGTCCACTCTTCCAAAGAGCATCTCTCTCCCCAAACCCAGCACCTGCCATTCTGCCCCCAGTAAAGTTAGCAGATTAGTGTAAGGGATCTTGATTGTGTTTCCTCCTTCACTTCCCTGGGAGAGAAACGAGACCCAGACCAGGGCTCTGCTGGTTGCAGTGTTCATGGATTAAATTGGAAACTTCACATGCTCTACCCATTCAGGAAGAAATAACAGGGTCTTCAGAGACAATGCTATGGCCGGAATTATGATTCTGCATTTAGCCATTTGGAGCTTTTCAGCTCCAAAAAGATAAAGGAAGGTTAAATAACCACAGCAGTCCAAGGAAAGGTTTCTTGATTCTCTCTGTTACGTGTCTGAAAGCAGTGTCAAGAAAAGAACACTGACTGTGCAACATGAGCCTTAGTGGGTTAGGAAAGAGAAAACTGGTACTACCCAGGTCTTCAGAGGAGGTCTTGTATCAGCTGTTTCATTCCCTCACATTGAAAATATCATATACTTGCAAAGGAAACTTAATGACTAACCAGAAATAGCTGATGTACACCAGAATGTAAGAGACATTCTATGGATTGAGCGGTACAACTGTGAGTTGATAAATAGACTTACTATCCTTGTTCCTTTCAACTGTTATTTATGTATCAGAAATGCTAAGTCATGGTCTGAACCTGTGGTTGAGCACCTGGTGGGAAGGCAGGGCCAACCCAGGGGAGCTCAGGTGCATGCAACATGGCTGAGTGAGCAGAAGGGATGGAGCCAGGATCCACCCCTTTCTCAGACCTCATGTGAGGATTAGCAGCGGAGGTACACATATTCCTCTGGACATTTCTGTCTACTGGAGGCCTTCTAAAGGTGGGCACTTTCTCTTTCTTTGTTTCTGTATCCACAGCTGCTGCAGTTGGGCTTTTTATCACTTGATGCAGCCTAGGATTGTGCCACCCTGCTTTTGTTGCTTTACTTTCCATCCTATTATTGCATTGCAATTTATTAAAATCTATAGTGTAAATCAATCAACCTAAAATAGCTTTACTTGCTATAAAGTAACAGAATTGTAAGTAGAAAGATTAAAATTAATTAAAAATAAAACTTCACTGAGTTTAATCTGTGTGTGTAAAAATAAAGAGAAATTTAGCAAAGTATCAGAATGCATCTTTGGTTCAAGGGAGGTGGGGGGCAGACTGTGCATTTCGAGTGAGATGAAGTTTTATAGGTTCATTAATGTCTGTTGTCCAAAAAATAAAATCCATTGACATTCTTAACATCTGCAAGTAGGCTCACAAAAGCCTGGTCTAAGTGAAGAAGAGTGATAAGGAGAGTGATCATATTGAATATACTTCCTTTTGTGGGGGAAAAAATGTGTCAGCAACAATTCTGGGCAGAATTTACTAGGGAAATTTTGGCTACATGTAGTGTGTGACAATTACAGTCACTTCTACTTGGAAATGTCAGAATTGCCACACAGAGAGGCACAAGGACCTTACTAAGGTATACTAATGTCTAAGCGAAGAAATATATTACTGTTAAAAGCCAAGGTCCAAACATCTTAAAACTTTAAATATGAAAAATGAAGAGTGTAAAAAAGTAATATGAGAGAACTATAAAGAGGAGGAAGGGACTGTGTAAGACAGAGGTTCTAGGGTAAGGTGAAATAAGTCTGATAGATGTGGAAGTGTCAATAGCAAGTAAACAGAAGGTAGCCCTGCATGGCTGTATGTATGTGTGTGTTCAGGAGTATTAAAAAAATCTGAGCACTGATTCATGGTAAATTCAATATCTCCTGATCATACAAGTTGAAATTCTGAATCTAGAATGCAAGCAAGCAAAGCAAAAGCTGCTATAGACCACTGAGCTCCTGAGTAATAGAAAATACTTGGAGCTCTGTCTCATGGTCCTAAAGCCATCTCTTAACTTGATGGTATGTGATCAACAAAAAATAAAATAATAATAATAATAATAATAATATATATATCCAGTCAGTATCTGAACAACCTGTGCCCCTAGAGCTTTCTTGCCCCATGGATACCTTTTTCTGCAGAGATGAAAAGAGTATGATGAAGTCCAACTCTAGGTTTCTTCACTATCCAGCAGATAAAACCTTTTCTTTTTTTCCTGAAGTAGATGAAGAGATAGCTCTGATTTTTAACACTGTTATAAGCAGGGGAGTTTGGTGTCTTTGTCAAGTCATGTCGTCTTCCACCTTTAGATGGAAAGAAAAAGAACACAGCCAAATGCACTTGGGCACCAAAGTGATAGGAGCAATGAGGCAGTTTAAATAAAATAAAAAAAAACTTGTTATGACAAGTGACTAAAACCCACAAATGAATGCAGAATTCCGCTATTTAATATAGTGTATGCTGATATTTAAGCAGGTCTATATCTGTCAAACAAGCCTCTTTTCTGAGACTGGCACAGACTGTTCTGCATTTGGTTTCCAGAATCAGCAAATTACATTGGCAGAACAAAGCTGTCATATTTGGTGGTATTTTGTTACATCCATTATCTCACTTAAGTTTAGACGTATCTTAGCAAAATCAGATCCCACTTAAAGACTGCCTTATTTTGCAACATTAAACAAAATGACAGCCTGCTTTAAAAAAAGTTCATTAGCAGGCAGTGAGTTGGTGGAAAAACTGCACGGCTGCTTTAGAAATGAAGAATGAAAGTCTGAAACATGGTAACCTTTCAGCAGCGGGCCAAGAGCATACATCAGGATTATTTGACTAAACAAGAGTATTAAATGACTTCAATAAACAGAATTAAATAGAATGAAAAGAATCAAGGATTCTTTGAAATTGATTAAGGAGGTGTTACCTCCTGACCTGCTGGGAAGGGATGGCACCATGGACCACTTATGCTTCAATATAACCTGTATGGGGTAGTCATAAATAGTGATAATGGAAGGTCTTTGTCAGCCAGAAGACAGTAGGTACACAGTACGATTGATTGTAGTCTTCCTTTGAAGAGGAAGGTTATGGCACGTCTAGGTACTTCTCTTTGGTTCTGTTTCTCTGAGGCCTACTGACTGTCAGCTTCCTTTGAAAAATGAAATTTAGTTTTAATTACCTCTTCAGAAGGATGAAAAAGAAAGCTGCTATCTTGAAGTGAGGGGCTGGAGGTGGTAAACCTCCATGCTTCAGTTTAGATATGCATTTACATGATAGAGCTGTTTTGTTTTTAAATAACTTCCCATTTCCTTGTCACATCTTGTTTTTCTCTTCAGGATAGACCTGGTCTGGTGATGATGGATAAAATACCCACCACAGAGATGGCGTGATATCATGGGCCACCTAGTTATGCCCCAAGAACATGGCTTTCAGCTGGAGAAGGTACGCCTTTCTTACTGGTTATGCTGAGAACATCCAAGATGTGGCATGCCAGTCCTGGTGCTGCACGGTCACAGAGAAGCTTGAGGATATCTGATGGTAAAAGATATACTGTGCACCTAGGGAATTGTTGTGCCATGTTAATGTTGCCCAGAAAGGTAAATGCTGTCCCAGGCACCACCAGGGGCATTTACTTGGGTATATCAATGTACAAATTCCACCCTGCACCCAGTGATACAGGAGACAGATAGGGTTGGTTTTAATTTTTTATTTATTTATCTATCTATTTATTTATTTATTTTTGTAACTTATTTAGCTGCTTTTAACCTCTCAAGGGAAAGAGCATTCTTTGGAAAAAAATAAAAATGCTGGATGCTTCAAAAAGGTTATTTTCAATGTTCTTTTATTCCCTGCATCTTAAATAGTACAAAGAGTTGCAGTGATACCATGGACCTGTAATTATAGGGCTTGGGGGACAACCTGTCTTTTCTAGTGTTTTGAATTCACTTCTGCTGCAACAACACAGACAAGAAAAGAACTTGCTGGCTAACCCTATCATTTTAATGAAAGTCACACTTCAGCGTGTGCTTGGAAGAAGTAATGCTCACAACTACTTATGAGAATCATATTCCCCCTGCTCTTACCACATACACCCATGCATTCATGCTTCAGAAGTTACTCTGTAACTTCTATTGACATGATGGGGCTCAAGATATGTTTTAAGGTGAGCTGGTTTCAGGTTGGGTATTCGGAAGTATTTCTCCTGAGAGCAGTGAGGAGGTGGCACAGGCTGCCCAGGGAGGTTGTGGAGTCACTGTCCCCAAAGTTGTCCAAGGAATGTGGGATTGTGACACTGAAGGTTGTAGTCAGTGGGCATGGTGGGGGTGGGTTCGTGGTTGGACTGGGTGATCTTAGTGGCCTTTTCCACCCTGGATGATTCTATGACTCAGTGATCTGGGGCTGATGAAAGCAGTTAAGAAAGATCATTTAAAGTTTCTGACAGTGTATTTGCAAAAAACAGTTAAAAGCTGTGCTTGGATGTGTGCGTACTTATGCACACACATGTGTATTAGAGGGGGCAGGAGAGAGAAGTTGGTTGTTGTTTTTTTTTTTTTTTTCCCCAGAAAGTGAATAATGTCATCGTTGATTTAATTAGCAAATTCTAGATGTGCTGACAAAGGAAATTTTCTTGGGAGATGCACTGTGTTGTGTCAGTGGTCTAAATGAATAGGCTGAGCTGAGTTTCTGGTAATAACAGATGAACAACACAACTCGCCAAACCTCAAACAGTGCATAAATCAATTTGCTGGGAATTAACCACTTGCTTTAAAATTAGGGGTTACTTGACAGGGTTTCAGTGATTAGGTTGTCAGGGACCTGTATTTCTAGCTGGGATTTATCTTTCATTGATATAAGTACATCCCCTTACAGGCAACGGAGTGAGCAGGGGTAGCAATCTGAAGCACCAGGCTGGTTAGGCAGTGCGGTTTTATTCTTTGTAAGTACTAGGCGGCATTTGGAGGTGGACAAAGGAGGGAAGAACAGGGACACTTATCAAAAAGAAAATGTGCTGGCTTTGTGAACTACTAATAATGCCCAGGATATTAGTACCAGAATGGTGAATGAGGGGAAGCATTTCAGAATCCCTGCACATCACATGGCCCTTCTGTGCAATAAGGAGCTTAACAGTTTGTTAAATGAGATGCCGAAAAATGTTCAATTATACAGAGAAATTAATGGAAAGCAGTAAGCCACTTGGAGGTCACTTCATCTTGTGAAAGTTGAGCATTCATGTAGTGTACAGAGCCAGGGCACCATTTTTATGATTAAACTTATATTCCCATATACTTCAAACAATGGCAGATGGTAGACAGAGCAGTGAGATTAGGTACATATGGTAAACGTGGGGGTGGGGGGAGGTATGGGGCAGACAAAGCAAAGGATCATAGACTCTGACGGTCAAATCAGAATGTAAAAGATCAATAAAATGTTCATAGAAATTGGCCCAGGAAATACCAGGGGTCATCTGTCAGGTCTATTTATTGCAGCATTCCTGCTTTATTTTACTTAGCCAGTGGGGAATGTCCATCCCCCTCACTTCCCTTTTACCAGTGATCTCTTTCACTGCTCAGGCACACTTATTTTCAGACTTATTTTGTGATATTTTCCCAGACAGCTCTGCAGGATGATTATCTACGCTGTCCTAGTGATGGACTTCAGTTAGCATGGTGTCTCCCTGTGCTTCCTTACAACCTGAATCCTCCTCATGAGACTGGCTCCCAAGTCACCATTTCCTCTTAAGATGTCACCTTGGGACACTTGCCTCCCGGGGAAGTCATGTAAATACGCCTCGCTTTCATTTTCTGGTGAAACTGGGAGTCTATGCATAAAATCTTGACTGCTGTGAAGTAAAAGCTGATGAAGGCAGTCATTAGAAAGTCTTTCAAGACAGTGGATTGCCACTTGCTTACCATTACAGAATTAGTGTCTGGCAGACCCTGAAGCCCCCTTTGGGGCTTCCTTGTCCATCTAATCAAAGGGGTTATCCACAGGCAGCTTGGCTTTTATCTTGTGCTAAAAGTCTTTCTCTTCTCCAGTTTTCTCTTTGTTCTCTTATTCTTCCTTTAAGCTCTCTGACCTGCATTAACCAAACCTGAGTATTTCTGAGAATTTAGGTGTGCACTCGCATTCTTCCTTCTGCTCTCCTTCTCTGGTTTTGTCCTGTCCTGTCATCATCCACAACTTCTCCCTCATCTTCTCTGTTCCTATCTTTGATCTCATTCTGATATTTATTTCCTCTCCTCCCTCCCGAATGTGTTTCCTCTTTATTTTGCTCTTCCTGCTTTTTCTCTTTGATCACTTTCAAGAATGTGGTAATTACTTCTAGTTTTTCTGGGCCCTGGATGTTGTACATGCCCTGATATGTAACTTCTGCCCTTTCATTTGCAGTAACTCACTTTTTAGCTGGGTTGCAGGTGCTAGTTCAGAATCACTAGTTTACTTTAATTTGAACTTGCAGTCCCTGAGCACCCCAACCAAACTGGCTGCAGTGGCAGCTCAGCCAGACCTAGAATCAGCCAGACGGCCCAGAGCTCATCTGTACTATACATTTCACCTCCCATAATGCATTACTCTACATAATGATAGCCTTCATCCTAGTGACTCCTAGCTGTGTCCCATGGGAAGTTCCAGTGCACCTACAGCTTTTCAGTCTCAGCAGGAGTTAGAAATATAATTCTTGTGATAGCCTCTGTATAAACGTATTTTCTCTTGCTGAGCAGCGAAAAATCTGCCTGCAGCATGAACAAAGCAGTAGCTACTACAATGCAAGTGGTAGATTCTCCCCCTGGTGAAGTCAGTTGGCACAATCAGGGTCACAAAATCACAACCTTCAAAATCATCCTGAGAATGGATATATTCTGTACCACTTTCTGTCCTCGTTATGATCTCTGTCACAAGAACAAGTTATCCCTGAATCTCAGTGTCTGAGATGCTGTCTTCTCATTTTCATCAAATAATCCCTGTTCTTGTGACAAAAGATTGTAAGTAACAGGAACAAAAATGGCCCCAAATGAAGCCATTCTCATGACAAAGACTGTAATGAGAACAGAAAATGGCACAAAATCAATTCATTCTCATGACAACCTTAAGATTGTAATGAGGACAAGAAAAACAGTCTGAAATTTATCAATTCTTGTGACAACCCTGAGACAGTAATGAAAGCAGCAAATGGTATGAAATTGGTCCACTCTCGTGATAGACACTGAAACAAAACCAGAAAATAGCAACACGTTTATCCATCCTTTTGACAACCCTAAGAGTGGAACAAGAACAGAAAAGGTTAGGAAAATTAACCCATTCCTGTCACAAACAATCTGATAAGTGTAATAACCAATTGTCCTTTCCAAATGGCGTAATTCAGCCATTTGAGCACTGGCTTCATACTAAACCAGAGGAGTAATTAAGTTTCAGAGTATCTTTGTGCATAGCTCACGTCTGGTTTAGGTATAGCAGTGACTCAACCATCCTCATTAGTGAAGAAGGCATACGAGGTGGGTGACATATGCCAGACAGAGAACCTCTGCCTCTCCAGGATGGCTATCATCAGTGCTGTTCTCGCCAGCACCATTTTATTAATTTAACATCTCTGTCTTTATGCCTGTGGCATCCACAGGTCTTGGTCAATGATGGGAGACCCACTGGAAGCACAGCATCTTCTGTGTTCCTGCTATGTGGCCTTGTGAAAATACATGTTCTGCTAACACAGGTGAAGAGGTGCACGTATGTGGGCATTGTGCTGATATGTGTGCTTGTATACAACATTAACACAGGCAAATGTACAGAGAGAAAGTTTGCCTTCTGTGTAGTCAGCCCTGACTGCACATAACAAAATGGGAGAGGGTAGAGGAGAGTTCAGTCAGGGATGTGCGTGAAGATGTAAAGAATATGGGTGTTAATGGGTGAGAGGGAATCTGTCTGAACTAACTGGAGAGCATAGAATTGTCAACAGTTAAAAAAAAAAAAAAAGAAAGGGAAGGAAGAATTACCAAGAAATGGGAAGAAAGGTAAAGGCAGATGGGATGAGGCAAAAGCTATGCCTGGGATGAAGCTTAATATGAAAGCAGGTATGAGTGAAATGAATGAGTAGAAACTGAGTAGAAGACAGTGACTAAGGAAAGAGAAGGGAGCTGTCTGTTGAATGCTGGCTTTTGAGCACGGAAGGAAAAATGCTGCACAGGAGACTGATGCACTCACCTACAAATGGCCACCACAGGGGAAGAAGCAATGTGTGGCTCTGTGCTTTCTAGACTGAAAGAGAAAAGACAATTCCTCACTGAGTGAGAGAAGCATGATTTCAGTGTGAGAGGTGGGGGGGAGGAGGAGGAAAAAGAAAACCCAACAGCAAACCTCTTTCGCTCTCTTTTTCCAGTCAGTCTAGCTTTATTCTGTGCCTGCAGATAGCTTGTGAGTGCAAATGATATCATTAAGTTATCCAGCTATCTGACTGCACCCACTGCTGAATCCTATCATTTGCACCCAGGGTTAATGCACTGGAGTGAATCGTGGGTGCTGAGTAGATTCCAGCAGAATTGGAGGCTGAGCTGAGGCCAATATAAAAATCTATCCCGAGCATTTAGCTGGCACTCTCCCGCCACTTGGATGACACCTGACCTTTGCTTCTGTGTGTGTGTGTGTGTTTTTGAGCTGCCCAAGCAGAGAGAAAATCATTTTGAAGCCTCCTGCTATAAAAGTCAGTATCTCCCCGAGTGGACTGACTGTCCTCTGAAAAAGTGTAAATGCTTAACCTCAGTCAAGTAGGCTCAAAGGGCAGCACACTGGCTTGCTGGAGGAGGAGCAGAGAAGGAGAAAGTGTCAGCATGTACATATGGGAACTATTCCCTGGCTTCCTCCAGGGCTTTTGCTACCTTTTGTGGTGTTCACTCTCCAAATTTAAGGCTTATTGGCACTTGATCAGGCTATGTGAGGGGTTCCTTGCAACAGACTAAGGCGTGGATTTCATTATGATTTGTGGGGAAACTAAAGAAAAAATAAATAAATGTGGAGATGCTTTTTTTTTTTTTTAAATTTTTAATTTTTAATTTTTTTAAGGGGCAATATCTCTTTAAAAAAAAAAATAAAATCCTAAAAAGAAATCAGTTGTTAGAGTCAGTGTTGCCCCAGTGCCAGCTTTATGCCTTCGACTAATGCGCTTCTCCAGGAACAGTCTTTAAATGAGAAGTTACGGCTGCTTTTCTGATTGAAACAAACTAGTGTTGATTGCTGATCAGCCATCTGTAAAGGAGGGCATCTCAGGAAGGATATGAGCTAATGAAAAAATGGACCTGATTTGAAAGTGTGATGTGCTTCATGCCACAGGCCAGTCTGAGTGGCATGAGATTATATCAGTGCAAGTGAGAGGTAGATTGAGAATAAGTAACTTCTGTCTTAAAGATTAAATGGCAAATTTGCTATTAAATGTGAAAGACATAAAATGGAATTAACGCTTTGAGGGTGTTAGCTGTGGTTATATACACTCTGCAAATGGCACTTCCATCCTGTCACTCGTGTTGTCAAACGGCACACTCTTCTCATTGCAGCTCAATTAATACTCATCCAGAAGTATCAATTAAAGAAATGAGAAATGAAGTGTTGACCCTTAACAGCCACCCACACATCACCCATTTCACAAGCACATTTTGTGTGGCATTACTTCTCCAAATGACCTTTGTAACTGGTAAAATATTATTGATGAAATCATTAGGTTTCTTGGTAACCAATTGATAATTTTCATTTGGGTTGCTTGGTGCTGATAACGTTACCCTTGTTGTAACTAAGAGACAAATGCTGTCGTGGAAGCATGTGGGTCTCACTGGGTACTCCTGCATTTTATACCCTGAATTTATAAACATCTAAAATTAACAGGTCTGTCAAATAAAACAAAGCAAAACAATAAAACATGTAAGTGGTAAAGGTATCTGTTGTGGTGTTATTGTATGAGGTGTTATGCTGAGCTTCATTATGTTTTGTCTCGTTATTACATTGCATCCAGATGCATGCTCTTGCTTTGTGACATGATGTGAAGTGACACAAGTAAAGACTGAATAGAAATGCTAGATTTGGTTTCAAACCAGGATGTGAAACGGAACAGCCCAAATTTGGTAAGAGTTGGATTGGAGTATTTTGCTTGGGACAAAGGCCAAATGCAAACTTGGCTGTGATATCCGATTAATTTTGAAGAACCCCAAATTGCAAAGATATCCGAATTCAAGTGGAATATCCTACTGTATTTCAAAGTTGTCTTTTCACCCCTCATTTCTTTTCTTGCCTTTTTAATTTATTTATTTATTTCCCCCCTAACAGAATCAAACCTTTCCTGAAATTCTGTCTCATACAAATCCCTAGGATATCTGTGGATGGAAATTACTTTTGCTACAGACTTCCTTGCATAGTCAGATCTTTATTCATTTGATTTTATTTTTTTTTTTTAATTTCCTTGAATGCTTTTGATTGTGTGGGTGTTGCTGTACATGCCAGTATGCTTTGTGTCAGTTCTTTTCACTGCTCTGCCATTTATGCTTCATACCAATTCTTTTCATTGTGGTGCAGTATCAAATATTTTCCTGTAGATTTTAAAGTCATCAACCACGTTGGTTTTTGTTTTATTATGTTTTTACATATACATTTGTATTTAACACACACATACACACACACACACACACACACACACACACACACGCACACACGCACACACCAAAAAAATGAGACTGTAGGTCCTGGCTTGGTCCTACCTCAATGGAAGGAAGCTCTCCTTCTGCGACCTTTGTACTGTTGTGCAGAGGCCATCAGTTTTGCTGGAGGATAGGTTTGCTAAGTCTCCAGTCGAGCCTAAATTGAAGGGCCACTGCATACATGCTGCATCTTATCATTATTATGCATATCACCACCAAGGCAGACTGTCATCATTTTCAAACCATAATGCTTGCAAGTCAAGACTGTCAAAGCTGCTTAAGGGATTCAGATACCCCATTGCCACATAGCTAAATGGGGCTATTTTGAGATGCTCAGTGATAGTGTTTACCCCAGGGAGTGCATGAGAAAAGCCTTATGTGTGTAGAACACACTTTCCAATACAGATGCCTTGGTGGAGAGGCCCTATGTAGAGACAGATAGATGAAAATGGAAAAGCTTAACAGTATTCTGTCAAAAAAAAAAAAAAAAAAAAAAAAAAAAAAGCATACGTGGTGACGGGCTAGATTTTCAAACTATGCTTATTTTGGTAATGCTCGGTTTTTCAGTCCAACCCAGCTGAAATAGAGAATGACAGATTGCAAAGACACCAATAGTTGAAGTTAAGATTGCTAAACATGGTCTCTGAAAGACTTTCTTGTCAGTTGTTTGGACCTCATCAAGCTTAAACTGTTTATGTGGTGATTTCTGTGCTGAGAACTGGCTTCATTCAATCACAGATGCAAGGGTAGGGCAGAAAATTAAAAGAAACTAATAGAAGAAAAACAAAGAAGTTGGAACTGGGGAAATCATACAAATAAGACCAGAAACAATGATATACATATTAAATTATGGTTGAAACATCAAAAGAGGAATGTCAGTAAATGCCAGAAACTGTCTCTCCAATCTTAATCATTGCTCTGCTTCCTGTTCTGTATAGCACTCTCTCTATGATATTACTACTTAGGCTTTTTCATTTGAAAAACTGTGTCTGGTTTATTGAGAAGAGCATCCTGTGCTGTGCTGTAATCTGGACAATGCATTGGCTGTAGGCGGACACCCTCCTTGCTTGTATGTTGTGGAAATGAAAAAGCTTCTTGTGCCTGGGACCAGGAAAGTGGGGGAAGAAAAGGGTTGACTGTAGAGCTCTACTAAAAGGAAGCATCAGGCAGAGTAACTTGATTCTAACCTGGCTTCATTCCCAATATTTTTCATCTCATAGAAGGCAAGTTGCTTCAGAAAAACACTTCCACAGGGAGCCTGATTTTCTGGGATTGGAGTAAGGTGTTGGAGGTCTGGTTATTAGAGCTGCAGACTACCCACTGCCACACACCTGGGGTCAAGAGGATATCTTCTCTGAACAGAGAAAGTACTATGAAAGTACAAAACTCTACAAAATCAGACTCTACCATTTTTAGTTGGAAATCCCAAATTAAATGACGCATTTGAGCATTTTTGTATTAACCTCTGTCTCAGTCTTTATGAATTTAAACCAGAGGCGGTAATTTCACATTTCTTCACAGTATTGTTGTGAAAGTAATTTCTTAACGATGGCAAAAAATCTAAATGGCTGTTATAACAATACCACAAGAAGAGGGAGAGAGGAAAACAATAATTTTGTATTCACTGAAGAGCTGGACAATGTGTGTAGTCACACACTGAATGTTGAGGATAAAGAGTAATACTGAATAGTAATCTGGTTTGAAGAACCCTGTTCTCCCTGTTTATCGAATGGGGAAGGTATTGTGAAAAAACAGGACACAGTTGTGCAATTATGGGCTGTGCCATGACACATAAACAGAAAGAGGACAAATAAAGGTTTTGTAGTGACATCAATTTTGACTTTTTATCTTCTGTTAATTTTCTTATCAACTTTGGCATTTTGAATGTGTTCTTAGATTAAAAAATGTATGATTACAGATATTTAAGATACACTTAAATACTCAGATTTGATATACAATTAGATTTGTATTTACATATGAATAGTTCTGTAAGTGGTGAAGGGAAACTCTTCCATCTGTTGGGGAGAACAGTCCGTTGGGTTTAGCATCTTACATACTTAGAATGTGTGTATAATGACTCAAGGGCAAAATTTAGAGGTACTTATCAGTAGAAAATGGCATCTGTAGAGGATGGAAAATGAAAAATATTTTTTAGTCATTTGAGAAAGTCTTTCTAACCCACTTTTGTTTTGTTTTGTTTTGTTCCTGAAGGTACTATTGAAAGGCTCTGTGTAACTGCTGGTACTGGCTATTACTGGGATGAAGCAGGGAAAGGTAGGCTGACAGATGGATGTAGCTGCATTACAGACATTTTCTATAGCCACCCCTCTGAGAATGAAGGCACAAAAGAATGTGAAGGTGAAACTTAAAATGTGTATGGATGTTCCTTTTACCCAGGAAAGGACAACTAACGAAGTAGTTGAAGCACAGTAGTTTCTTTGCAGGCGTTCTATCAGGCTTATAATGACATAGTTTGGAATAGGAGAGTCACAGAGGACTCCCTTGCTTAACTGTCGTCATCACTTACCATTTGCAATATGGAAGGCTTTCTGATCCTGTGTTGGTGTATGTGACTCACCCTCAGTGACTCACAGTGAAAAGGAGCTCTGTAAAGCACTTTAAGCTGGAACTCAAGCCCTGTGCACCATGTGGCGCTTGAAGTCGATATGAAGCGGCAAGCAGTCCTTTCCCCTCCACACCCCGCCTCTCCCCTCACCCTCAGTCATATGGCCAGAGCTACTCTGCAAGTGGCTGCTCTGGCAGACCAGGAATTTAGAAATTATTCAATAATGCTAATTGATGGACAGACCAATCCAAGTCCATCTTTCTTTGTTTTTTGGGGTTGCTTCCAAATACGAACCACAGAAGGAATGTTTCCAGCACACATACTGGGTTTATATGACTTGTGGAGGGGATAGCACTCCTGCGAGACCTGGACGTTCTAAGGACTGTGTGGCTGTCTGAGGAGATGCTGAAAAAATATATTATTCAAGTTGCTCAGTTTGCAAATCCAAGTGAGTTTTGCTGTAGCAAGACTCAGACATTCTGTGGTGGAGATACTTGCCTTTAGTATCCTTCATCTTTTGTGACACTGCACGCTAGACTACAGATTTATAACCAATTCCAGAACAAAGGTTCATGAGAGAAAGAATCAGTTTAGGGAATGGTTGTCTTACTTGTTGAGCACTTGGAATTAGGACTGATTGCCACAGGTGGCAAGAAAAGAGATCTCTGCAGGTAGGTGTGTGTAAAAGACTAACTTCAGAAGGATTTAGCTGATTTACACTAGGGCTGAATTCTTTAGGTTTACCGCATTAAAAAGCTTGTCCTCACATCTTACCAACAACACATTACTATGGGTGTTCTGATGAATAATAGGCTGGATACCCACCTCTCTGGGATTGCTCCTTAGTTGTTAAGTGAAATGCTTAATGAGAGACACACTGTTAAGTGCCTAAAGCTACTTGACTAATAAGGGAATGGTGTTCCTGACTGTTCTGGAGCCCATGACCCTGGACTGAAATATCAGTAATAGATATACTGTTGACTGTTGGGGAAGGCTCTTCTTTCTAATTTATACTAATGCAGAAGATTTTTACAATTAGATAAACCCACAGGCAGTCTTCCAGTTAGTAAGGCTTGTTAGCCAAAAAGGATGTAAGAATGGGCTGAAAACTAAAAAAAATAAAAGAGAAAACTAGGATAAAACTTTGAACCCTTTTTGCTGTGTTTACAACACATCTCCTTCTTCCTTTCCATGCATATTGTAATGAATGAACTGAGTCATAAGAGTGCTTGTGGAAACAGCATAGCTTTAATGGAGAATAGGTATAGCTGCAGACAGCACATAAAAACCTCATAAATAGGAGTATCCTAACCAGAAATGCAGTTCACAGCCAATCTGGAAGGAGAAATGAGGCCACGTGATTTGTTTGTTCAGACAAAACTAGCACAGGCAGCTACAAACTGGTGGCGAAGAAGCTGCGGAACAAGAAGAATTAGTATAAATTATTCATTGTGGATCATTTTGAATAATGAGCAAATCTGAGAAAATAATGACCCGTTCACACACAATTTGCATGGAGAAAAAAGCAGCTAAAATTGATAAAATTCTTTGTTACAAATTATTTGCTGTGCTCTGGGTGTTGGCATAACATACTCTGAAGCCTGACAGTTCCAGAATAATTAAAATATTAAAATGGCTCCATTTTAATCTTTGATCACATATCTAGATCACATTGCAGAAATGTCATGTTTACTCATGACTCATAATGAAGAAATGTAGAAATGTCATTATTAGAAACCCTGTTTTTACTGCATCACGTATCAAAATTCGCAGGCAAACCATTACATTTCCTTTTTCATTTTGCAAGCATTTGTTTCCTGGAGGAGCTGAGGCCCACATTTTCAAAACCAGAGGACCTCCTTATACAGGAAATCTGAGCCACCAGATGGCTTTCACTTTCCTGCCACCCACCACCCAATATTTGGGATGGCTCCAAACTTGCTGCCAGATTCCTACTTCTCCCCTCTTGCTCTAGAAGCCTGGCTCCCAATTTTATTTCACCCAGAGACTATTTATGATTGATTTTATAGCATAGACCGAGGAAGAAATGATTAAAAACTTACCCTATTTCACCAGTCTTCTGTTGGTAAAGAGAAGAATTGCCATCTTCAGCCCTATTTGATGGCCTTGAGGAATGAGACCATGTGTGGTCCTTTCGATTCAAGTGACTAAGGATGTATTGTGGTGGCTGCACTGACGGTGACCCTTCCTCTTGGAACTGTATGGCTGAGACCAGCACAGTGATGAGGTCAGGATGAAGCAGGTCATGACTTAAACTCCAAACCTCAAACCTGTCATGGTTTTATTCTTTTTGGTTAGTGGTATTTCACATCATAACATCATGTAGTGCACTGTGAGTTAAAGTGTTAATGCTCCAGTTCTGGGTACCAGAAGAGCAGAACTATATTCTCCAGGGGGTTTTGTGGTCAGAGAGGAGGTAGAACTCCTGGCAAGGTCACCAAATCGGGCTTTTCTCTCACTCTTCTCCTTTGCCTCTCCTCACTGCTGCCCATCCCGACTACGCACATCACTTCATTATTACTGTAAGGCCTACAGCTTTCAGATACTCTCTCATTATATTTGATTTATTAGCTTCAGTTCTAATTATATTGTATTACAGTGTGTTATCTTGCATTCCTATACCATATTTAGTAAATTAGTTTGTTTCTCCTCAGATCGTTGCCGCTGTTTTTAATTATTTTGGAGTCCCCTGTTTCCCTTTTCTGGAGGTGTGAATTTTGCAAAATCCCTCCATCCCAATGATCACGGAACTGGGCTGAACTAGCCCATAAGCCATTGACAAAACCACAAAAGAGCAGTCTATGCTCTTCTCTGCTGACAGACCTGCTAGTCTACATGGTTGCCTTCAATATTGTACTCTGCTGGAGCTCAGAGAACAATGGCAATGTCCAGGATGAGAAAGACCTGAATGAAAACCCATTGCAGGAATGGAGAGGAGAAAAAGAAATAGATAAGTAACTGAAATTAGGCATGCTCAAGAGAAAGGGAGCAGCAGGTGTTTGCATACCAGCACATCTGTTCAGAAAATACTCCTTTAAATCCAGATTAAATACATAGTTCTGAAGCTTGACCTTTCTAAGTAATTAAAGATTTGCCTGGCATGCCTTTCAGAGATAAGCTGATATAGACAAATGACTAAAATCTTTAGTTTCAGAAGAAGGGCAATATGATTTTGTTTTCTTGTGTTTTCTGCTATACAATTAGATATTTGCACAAAATACTACAGAGTTTGGGATCAGTTAACCACTCACAGTGACGAATGAATTGCAGAATAGCAAAAGCCTGGCCTTGTAAGGATGTAGCTGGGGAGATCTGGTGGAAATAAATAGATGTAGAGTACTTCACTAATTATTGAGAGAATAGAGGAACACCCATTCTGTCACCCTACTGTCACAGTTTTGTTTGGTTGTTTACATGCTTGCTTTAATGAGTTTCCCAAGAGGTCATCCAACAAGGAAACATCTTGCAATGAACTGTCAGTTCTCACTACTACTCAAATGAAGCCACAGAATTGAATCTTGGAAAGTTTTTAACTAGAAAGGGTACCAGATATTGAGTTTTGAAAAGGAAGTAATCCACCTAATCAGTTCACTACTGTTTAATATAAAATTGGCTGTATTTTGCTTTCTTGCCTCTTTTGGCAGGAATTAGCTCTTTGTATCTCTCGACCCCAGTGGTTCCTCAGCTCTCTTTCTGACCTCTTATGTGCAAATAAAAGCATCCTTCTGTTCTATAGTTACAAGGTGAAGCAATCACAACAATAACAAAACAAATGATAATTTGAAATCTGCAACATGTGCTTGCAACAAATTTTGACTTTCTGTGTTTGTGAGGGTTTTGTGTGATAATGATACCTTACGATATGAAATCAGTCATTGGTATTAATGATTAATTTTCTTTAATTACTGACAGAGGTGAAATTACATTGACTAGCAAGTGTCTGTTGAGCTTCTAGGTTTATTAGTCTCTTTCTGCTGGATCTTGAGTTAGATTTGTATTGTTATTATTATTATTTACAGGAACCCTGGCTAGCGCACTACAATATGACAGTGAAAAGTTCCCACTTCTATTACAGTTGGCAAAAGGCAGTTCTTTCTTATGATAATAATTCACATAAGTACCCTGGCTGAAATGTGATTTTTTTTGGCTTTTTATAAAGCTGGCAAAACATCAACTTTTGCTACTTTTGCTTTCTGCAAGATATTGTCCTCACAGCTTCACTCAATGATAATTTGTGGCTTCTTACCAGAAAGCTAGATCTGTGTCACTTGTACAAAGGTCAGCGAATTCCAGCTCTAAAACATCTCCAGGAATACAAGTCTGGCAGGAGAGAAGGTATTAAGCCAGATTTCAGTCTATTACAGTTCATTACTATAGGTTTATTCAAGGACTGCTGCAATGAAAATAAGTAAAACTAGTTTAACTTTTTTTTTTTTTTTTTTTTTTTTTTTTTTTTTTTTTTTTGGTAGGCTCACTTTCTTGCTCTTTTCCTTGGTATAAAGCAGCCAGTGACCTCTCAGTTTTAGGCTGTGCACAACATGCCTACACACTTTATATTTTGTTGCTGTACTTGATGCATTAAATAACACTGTGCAGAGAAAAGTATGCTAATAATCTTTTCTGGGCTGCATAGGAGGAAATCTGCCTATGTGTCCACTCTTCTGGAGATGCAAAAAGAGGAGGTGGAATGCAGAATATTGTTTCCAGATAATACACTGTAAAATGCTTTTAACAGCCCTCAATTCTGATTAAGTGATGTATTTACTGTTAGACTTTTATTACTATTAGAAGAGCTTTTTGAAGGGTCTGGAGCTGGTTTTGTGAGCATGCTGATTCTCTGTTACTAGTGACCCTGTCTTGTAACACTTGAGTTTAAATGTCCATTACTATTTACATTAACTAATTGTTAATTACAACAGAATTCCAGGGGAAGTGCATAAGACAAGTCATATGAATGCCAAATGAGTACATTAGTGATTGGTGTTATCACAGTGAATACAAAATGATTTCATAATGACTGGGGAGGTAATATATAATGGAAAGAATTGCTTCCTATTTGATATAGTCACCACAGAAGTAAAACTCATTCTTGGATGTCATTCAGAAGCTGCAACATAGCCTAGAGGCCTCTAATCCAGTCCTGCAAGGAGCTTGCTCTGAAACACAGTCCACACCCTTGCGGAGTAAGACATGTGTTGGAATTTATTATTTATGTCTCATTGTTATGAGTCGCTGCTATGGCCCAAAGCGTTATAGCTCATACTCAATGCTGTAGAGAGTCTATGCTTTGTAACTTTGAGCCACTATATTTGAGTCAACACTCAACCTGGAGTACAAGAGGAAACCATTTAACTGGAAGGGGCTTAAAAAGAGCGTTCTTGTGTCCAGATAACTATTTATGCTAGTTACTATAGCCATTCTACTCTATTCTGTGATTGTTTCTTTTTGTAGAACATTTATCACCTTAACATTTGAGGACAATGCTGATAAGGTCATGCATAACATCTTGTTGTGTGCTGTTTTTTAGTGGACTTTGCCATTGCCAACCCACCATAGAATGAGCTTTAGTGTTGGGAAACTGAATAGATCTTCAGGGAGTTTGGTACCTGTTTTAATGCACGTGTGTAAGATTTGTTGACACCTGGTGCTCTCGTAGAACACAAGCATGCAGAAGTTAATGTTTTTGTCTAAATGTTGTGAAAATTTTGTTTAGTTCTTAGAAGAGTCTTCCATTTGACTTGATAAAAATAAAAGTTTAGAATCCTTCAGTCTAACTACCTAAGTGATACACCAAGTCTTATTCCAATAGAGTTGGAAGAATAAAAAGAGCAGGTGAGTAAACCGGTCCACAGCACTCTGCAGTCATTTAGAGTCTGTTCTTTGGATGAGGCTCTCTCCAAAGGACGAAGTGCTGTGCTGAATACTCAGGAATTCATTGTTTTAGGAGAAAGGCCAAACACTAGTAGGCACTGATAAGTGAAGTGGCATGAAGCACAGTGGTGAGTGTCCCTGGCACTGAATGTTTTGGCGGTGAAGACTATACATTTGCCAACTCTGTATTCAAAGAGTGGATTGATAAAATAATCTGATGAGTCTTTTTCCTCTTTAATTTCTGTGATTTAAGAGGAGGAGGCTGTTTAGTAACCAGTGGGCTCCAGTTCCACTGGAATAAAGACATTAAATGCAATGTTTTTGATAACCACAAATTACCCCATGACTACAGTGGTTCCCGGGACTTTCTGGCGACCCACCGTGAGAGCTAATGAAGATGCCCTTTTATAAAGTGCAGTATTTCTGGCAGTTATTTTTAATGGGTCGTGCTGTGTTAGAAAATCATGCCTGCAAGATTCCCTGGAGTGGCAGTTGGGATGATATTACTTTCAATGAATCACAGCAGCCACCATAAGGGCAGGGCAGTATCTATGGCAGCGGTATTGAGCAATGGTGCAACATCAAATGAACAACTCAGCTGGTGACATCTGGCCCCTCTGATCATAACAATTCTGTAGTGTGCAGTACTCCAAAGAGTCCATCTTTCAAGATGATATGTTAAAATGAGGTGGCTTTTTTGTGTTCATCTTGGGTAACTGTTCAGGCAGGCATGGGAGATCCTGTGAGAAAATGCAGGAAGTAATGGATGAAAGTTGGCTTTCTAGGTTTAGTTCTTCATTGGTAAACAATCACTTTGCACCTTATTGTTGCTGAGCTTGCTTATGGAGGAAAATCAGTGCCTCTGGGAGATGTTCCAGTAGGAAGAAAGATGCTGTAGTGGCCATGGAGACCTTGAGAAGAGTGAGTGAGCATTTTAAGTGAATTCCAGTTTTCTCTTCAAGGCTGAGTTTTAGAAAAGAGAAAGAAAATAATTTTGGATGTTGCTTTACAAATATGAAATAGTATTATTAATTTCCTTTCTCAATGGTACCTTCAATATATCAGGTATTATATAAAAGTATATATTTTTTTGTTGTTTGCACAGTACCTTTCATGAAAGAAAGTTTTCTTGATGATGCTTGGGTGTTGTGAAGGCAAGAGGTGGAACAATCTGTGACAAATAATGAGAGTGAAATGCCAGCCTTTGAAAGGGCTTTGCTTTCCCTACATCAAGTGCTTTAAAAAGCCATCTGCTTACTTGAAATGGCTTCAACACATGGTGCTCTTCCCCAATCCAATATGTGCTGCAAATTGTAGGCACATGGATCCAGTCAAGGACACGGTGTCTGCCTTAACTTTGGATCTCCTTGCTGTTGTCAGTAAGAGTCTCATCCTTAAACTTGGCTCTTGTTTGTGTTAATTACTTCCTCTTCATGTCCAGCTGGCACAGTGCATCAGCACCTTAAGTTGCTCAGTTTGATCTTTGTGCTCATGAACAAGGTAATTAAGCAAGCTACAATTTAAGGAAATGTATTTGACTTAACTTGTTGCAAGTCTTCAGACAGTGCTCTCTCCTAAATCATTTGATAATGTAAGATGCTCTGTGCAGTTTCCCACTTGACTGAGGTTTAGTTCAACAGGTCACAAAATCAGTAATTGATTCTCCGTGTGTCTCAGTTGATTTTATTACAATAATGAGGACCATCTTTTTTCATCTCTGCTAATATGTTACTAAAACCATCGGCTTCTCAGTTTGGTGTCAGGATTACTTTGACAGGTTGTTAGCAACTATATGATGTACAGAACATCACAGAGATGTCTCAAACTGTGTTTGCTGTGTGCCTTAGAGAGCCTTAGGTGGTCATGAAATAAGTGAACACACTTCCAAGAAAAAGTTATTGCAAAGACCAAAAATATTCCTCCAGTTTTGATGTCCTAATGAAGGAGTTTTTTATGCCAGGTTGGATTCTTGATCACTGAAGAGTGCTGTGTTTCACAGGAATGGGTGACATTGCAAAGCAGACATGCTAGATTAACCACCGATTAAAATCTCCAGGAAAAGCTTCCTTACTTCCCAAGGTTCTGTTTTTCTTTGTTGTTGTTTTTTTGAGTAGGAGCACTTTATAGTTAAGACATGCACATCTTGAAAGACTTGTGTACTCTTTCAGATTGAAAATAGCCAACAAATAATGAGATGAAATTTAGGAAGGCAGCTCTACAGGATTATCTCTACTGCTTAATTTACCAATTTATCTGCACTACCTCCAGATTTTGGGATTCAAAAAGAAAGTCCAAAACACATTTGCCTGTTAAAGGGATCTGATATCTACATTCAGCGTGGGTAGATGTGACACACAGTTTTTGGTTTTAGATTCTGAAGGGATGATGATAGTTTTGAGTTGTAACAAGCCAAAGCTATACTAACATAGGTAATAAAATGAAGGAGAATCTGCACAGCTTCTGTAATAATGTTGCTGAGAGATCTGGTTTGCAAAAAGAAAAACAAAACCACCAAAACCATCACCACCAACAAAAAAGCCACTAATCTGAAAACAAGGAAAAGAACAAGGCTTATGCCTTTATACACTGAAAGTTTTTATGTACTTGCTACTAATGAAATGGATTCAACAACAGTACTTTTATGGTCCATTTTATGACCAGGTAATTATATATTTTAGCTAGTCCAAATTAATTGCCATTTTACTGTTTTCTGGTTTAAAGGAAAAAGGTATTTGTTAGTACGGTGAGGAAGACTCAACCAGAACACAAGCAAGTGGAACTAAATGAAATAAAGCTTTACTCTTCTTTCCTGCAGGAATGTTTTATCTACTTTCTAGTGATATTTCTCTCTCAAAGCCACTTTAGACTTTCATGCCACATACTACTTTAGAAAACAAGTGATCGGCTTGTCTGCACTCCCCACATCCCTCTCGGAGGCAGAGGATGTTAGGAGGCTCATGGAGACAGCATTAGATGCAGGCAGGTGTTAACAGACAGATAGTGAGCCTCAGGTGCTGACATGGGTCTCAAATTCAGCAGAAGACACACCGACCATTAGAGTCAATGAGAATTTATTGTCTTACAATTAAGCAGGTATATATGTATTGAACTGACAATCTGGATCAAGTCACAGAACTGTGAAAGTTGAAAACCCCTTACTAAGAACTGTTACTGACTGCTTACTTCTATGTGAGACTCTTCCATGAGTGACCTGAGGGGAGTGAAACATGGGTTCATCTAGCACCAATATCTTATGTATCTATCAGTAGAAGGAACCTGACACTTAGGGGTTTTTTCCTGTTTTTCTTTTTTCCCTGAAGGCTAGTTAGGTAAAAGCATACTCAATTTTACAAACAACCTAATAATATAACAATCAAACTGGATGAGGGGGAAATAAAAGAAGCAGTAGATTACCTCCTATCAGTGGAGATTCAAATGGAAGGAGTCACGCTGAGTACTTCAGGATCGCAGGTACCTGATTAGGAAATAAATGGCTCTGTCCTCCAGGCCAATTCCCTGCCAGTGAGGAACTGTTCCTCCCAAATGACAGTTTTGCCTTGTTTTGCCACCTGCATGTAACCAGGTAGACAGCTTCTACTGCTTTTCTTGAGAGATGAAGTTGCAATACAGCTTTTCTTTCCCCCTGGGTGTAAACACTGCCATCTAATGAAGATAACAAAGGAGAAGGAAAGCCCAGGTGTGGCGTCAGAAAGGAGCCATGAGCACACTACACTCATGCTTGCTGGGACACTTGGCTCCTGGCAATGCAGCACCACGTTGTCAATGCTCACATACCTGTGATCCCACCTCATAATGCTCTCCACAGTTCTCTCTGGAATGAAAAGACTAAGAAAGACAAGCACGGCTTTCAAAATACCTCACCGTTTGCTTCAAATAACTTTCTTTAAATCCGATATGGTTTTGAAGCTTTTATCTTGCTCCATTTCCCTTAAATCTGAAGTCAGACTTTCATAGAGAGTTTGTACAAGAGCTGCTCTGAAAATAATGCCTCATATTTTATCATGTTGGCACATGGTGTCAGAGACAGATGTTGGTGGTATGGCAGTAGAGGTTGAACCTTCCCACTAACATCCCGTTACATGTTGTTGCCGTGCGGCAGATGGCAGCAGAGGGGTAGTCTGACACAATGGCGTCTGACATGGAAGTGCAGATGGAGCAAAGGTGTGGAACTGAATTCCTCCATGCAGAAAAAAATGGTACACATTGACAACCAGGGAACTGTGTACAGAGCTGAATATTGGCTTCTACACACTGGAAACAACAGTGGCAACATTGTTATATCACAGAGTTTGTAGCAGGTGGGACTCATGAGTACTTGCGCAGGAACAGAAAGAACACCATATTCAGGATAGTCAGAGTCTATTGAACCACTGTGAGGCTGGAGGTGATAGTTTCCTAGATCACATAATTACTGGTGATTAGATGTGTTGTCACTACTGTGAGCTGGGGTCAAAATGGCAGTCCATGGAGTGGCAACATGTGAATTTGTCATTAAAAGAAAAAGTTCAAGATGTAGCTCTCAGTGGGTAAAGTGATGTGAATTGTCTTTTAGGACAGGCAAGGGGTTATACTTCTGGACTTCCTGGAACCTGAACACACCATCAGCTATGACTGCTATATCACGATGCAGACTAAGCTGAAGACTCAAACTTCCACAGTCAGGCCAGAAAAAAAGACAACCTTTCTCTTGCAACATGATAAGTCCAGACCCCGTATCTGTTGGAATACTGTTGAGTACATTGCCAGCCTTGGCTGGACTGTCCTGCCACACCCACTGCGTATCCAAAGTTGGTACCTTTTGATTTCCATCTGTATGGACTGATGAAAGATGCTCTGCAAGGGCAAGATTTTCCCAATATCAATGCCATCACAGCAGCTGTGAGACAGTGGGTCACCTCCACTGGTGAAGATTTTTGCAAGTCAAGCATACAGGCTCTTGTTAATCACTGTAGAAAATGCAAAGCTAATGGTGTTGACTATGCTGAAAAATAGTGTTCTGTAGTTGAGAATTTGCTGTATCAAGTAGTGTCATTGGGCTCTCTGTATCTATTGAAGTGTCAGTGGAAATAAATAGGAGGCATTGCTTTTGAAATAATCTGTCACTTCCTTTTTTTTTTTTTTTTTTTAGTATTATTATTATCCACATCCCTTTTAGTTTGTAAATAATAGTAGCACTCATTTTCTATACTTTTTTCCTTATTAAAAAAAAAAAAAAAGAAAACAAAACAATACTATGACTATTTCTAGCATTAAGCTTTTAAGTCTGAAAGTACAGCATTTAAATGATCTACGATACATTTGATTTGCAGCTGCATGCAGAGGAGGAAAAAGAGCCTATTTTAAGCTGCTGAAGCAGTCAGTCTTGGTGTTTCAGCTCACCATTATTTTCTCTCCCTCAGCAGCTCCTAGTCAGCCACCATCCCAGGAAAGGCAATGCCAGCTTCAGGAAGAGCTATTCTCTGTTAAGTCTTCAGATCTTAAAGGGTGGTGGAAAACTTCACATTCTCCCAGCAGGAGAGCAGGACTCAGTGTAGGTGTAAATCTCTGGCAGCTGATTGTTGGAGCCCACAAGCTGTACCTTGTAAATAATTCACTTAGGCACAGAAAATCTGCATATGAGGATGAAATGTCATTTATAACTCATAGGATATTGGCTTGGCTGAGAACAAGTTTTCAGTTTCTCCAAGTCATTAAGTACCACTAAGGAAGAAGGAATATAGATGATGTAAAATAAACTCTCCTTTTTTGCTTGTAGCTAGAAGAGGATGGTTAACAATAACCACACTGAAAATTAAACTCTCTGGGAGAGGAGGAAGGGGATGCTGTTTTTCTGAAGCCAGTCTGCTCAGTACAAGTGTTACAGCTTCTTTACCATTAACTCTGTCAGAACCTCATCCTTCACATTATTCATAGGGCTGGGTGTATAAGGAGACACTGAGCTGGAGGTGAGGTGCTGGAAGGTGCTGAGAGTGTTTCCCTTCATTCATTTTTGTTACTTGGAGTGGTTTGCTAAGAGGAAAGATGATAGACAGAGAACCCCTCACTTAAATTCTGTGTTGGCAAAGGCATGGTATTTTCACAATTTGTGTAATATCTCACTTTATGATATTACTATTACTGTTTTATATTCCTGTCTATAATACACCCTGTTTTTCAGATGTTTATGTTTATAATTTTGGCAGACCTTTTTTTTTTTTTATTTTATTTTATTTTTATTTTTTTTTCTTCCTTCCCCAATCATTTGCCTAAAGATTTTCATCCCATGTTGAATGTTGTTGGGAAGAAGTTCACCAAAATCCTCAGATCAATCTCAGATCAATTATTGGTTTTATGGAACGGAAGTAGGGAGAACTTCTAACGGTGTTAGAACCACCGCTTGCAACTCCAGAGGCCCGGGTTCAAATCCCCCCTGTGGCGCAAGTGGCAGAACTGCCGCTCTGCTACACTAGAGGGCTCAAATCCCGGGAGTTGGACTCGATGATCTCTAAGGTCCCTTCCAACTCACACGATACTATGATACTATGAGAAGTCATTGCCTAGGAAGTCTTCATTAAAAAAAATAAATAAATAAATAAATTGGGACAATGAAGAGCAAGATGAACGTATGGTCGGGGTGGATGCAGGGAAGGAAATTGAGACTTAGCACTGAAATAGGGTGCAGCCCTGATATTACTTGTGACCTGATAGCTAAATTAAGGAAGCTTGTTATCAGAGTGCTCGTTCCAAGTGGAATCGTGACTTCAAAATTCACGGTATTCAGCTCTCTCACTTATCTGAGTTCTGCCTGTATGTTGAATGTGGTAGGTATTAATCCCCACTTTTCCACTAATTACCCTTTGTCCTCCTGCCATATTCACTGAAAGTAGAGGCAAAGGTATTCATTTAGTTTTGGGCCATTCACAGGTTATCTTTAGTTACTGATACATTCACCCTCTGTATCAGCGCCATTTGTTCCCTCAGTGTTCTCTTTTTATTTAGACAGCTGATGAAATAGCTCTTTGCTTTAATGTCTTTTGCAAGGTTTAACTCAACTTAATTTTTATTTATTTATTTATTTATTTTTGGAAGGGGGAGGGGGAGGGAGGGGAATCATTACTTTATCCCTGTATTACCTGCCTGAGGAAATAGCTTTATTTACTGTTCAGACCCTTTTCTTGTTCTCTGAGTCTGCACTTGACTCTAAAAACACAGTGTGGGGTGGCTGCTCATTCAAATGGGTCTGGAGCCTTTCCTCACAACCCTTTTCCTTTGCCTTGCAGTCTATGTGCTCTGCTATTCAGGTGACTTCCTTAAGTAGTTCATTAATCTCTGAGCACACACATTTTCCTACTGAAGACATCTGACAGATAACTCACTTTGAGTGTCTTTCCTAATGAAAACATCCTTGATCTGACAATGCTCTTGGTGCTGAAGATCGGCAGTCAATACTTCACTTTCTACCTGCCTACCATGCACTCCCTGGCAAGCAGCTTACTCTTCCAGTTTCTACATCAGCTTTGAAAAGCGGCTCCCTGATCATCCGTCATGGTCAGACATGCTTCTTCATGTGAACCTCACTCTTTTCTTCCTATGTGGAAATCTGCTTTCTTTTCTGCTCTGGTTCCTGGCTCTCTCCTTTTATAGTACAACCTTTTTCTGCTTTCTTCCTTGGTGCCTCATCTTTTTCTGCCTGTTTGGATCTTGCCTTTTATAAATTATCTCATGCAAAATGTCTTGCCTTCACAAGGCTTCTTCTGCACACAGCTGTCTTCATTCTCCCTCTGAATTGCTCCAGGCATTGCACAAGTTGAGCTTCACTTTTTATGGAAGAGATTACCCAACCATCTCCCATGAAAAAATCCCTTGTTTTTGTGCTCCCTAGCCACCCAGCTTCCCAAAAGTCTGCCTGATTTAAACCCTTGTGCTTGATTGTTGCCCATATATCATGCAGTGAGAAGTCTCTCTTAACAGGCAGACTACAAAACTGACTGGGTAATGAGTTGTTACAATAGCTGTCCATAGGCACACACACAAGGTGAGATGTTTGGTTCTTGTTAACTACTCCTACGCCACCATGAAAATAAAAGGAATATGGAAAACAGAAAGATCATAGAATCCTTAGAGTTGGAAGGGCCTTCTGAAGGCCATCTATTCCAACTCCCCTGCAATGAACAGGGACATCCACAGCTAGATGAGGTTACCCAGGACCTGTTACAGCCTTACCATGAATGTCTCCAGGGATGGGGCATCAGTCACATCACTGAGCAATTTTTTCCAGTGCCTCACCACCCACACTGTAGAAGATTTTTCCTTATATCCAACCTAAATCTACCCTCTTTGAGCTTGAAACCATTTCCCCTTTTTCTATCACTACAGACCCCTTCTTTCCTGTAGGTTCCCTTTAGATACTGGAAAGGCTGCTCTCAGGTCCCTTCAGAGCATTCTCCTCTCCATGCTGAACAGCTCTAGCTCTCTCAGCCTGTCTTCATAGGAGAGATGTTCCATTCCATGGATCATTGTCATGGTCCTTCTCTGGATGTGCTCCAAGAAGTCTATGTTTCTCAACATAGATCAGGATCCCATCTGGGCCAACAGCCACCACTGCTCTTTGTAATTCTGTTATTACTGAAGATCACAAGAAGGGAGGAGACACTCACTGTTTTGTACTGAAAGACCAGACAGTCTTATCCCCGTCTAGAGGATGGAAAATACACGACAGGTGAGTAAACAAACAGCTGAAGATGAGGAAGAAGATGTCTGGTCTTTCTTTGGGTGGCAGCCTCTGTGGTATTAGTAGTCATGGGTAGGTGCTGTCATATAGCCAAGCCATACAGCTGTAATTTATAGGTGTAGTAACAAATGTAGGGGGAATGAAAACAAAGCAATCAACCCCACAAAATCTCATGAAACAGACACTTTATCTGCAGCAGGCTAAGAAGGTAAAAACAAAAAACAAAAAAACCAAAACAACAACAAAAAGAGATTGAGAAAATAAATGTTATTAGTAAGTAATTGAGTAAATAAATAAATAAATGTGTAAAAATCACCACCTCCCATATCAGAAGAAGAAGAAAACTACAAAATAACAGTGTGAAGAAGAAAAGCTCTCAAAGTAAGGTGTATTAGGGAAACAAGAAGAGGAACTTTTGAAATAAATTCAGAGAAGAAAAAAATCATGCAGTAAAGGTAGACGTTAATAAATGAGGAGGAAGATTAAATCAATGATGGTACTAAAATGGCTAAACTACTGAAATGCATTATAAAAACAAAAAAATAAGGAGAAATGGATAATTAAGCAATGACGACTTTGTCAAAGCTATTGATGAAAAGCAGGTAAGAGAATACTTAAAGCATCTGAATATATATACAGATCAGCAGGTGTGCATGCATTTCAGAGTGCTAAGGGAATTAGCTAATGAACTTAAAAAACACTGGCAATTATTTACGGAAAGTTACAGAGTCTGATGGGAAAGTACCAAGGAGCCAGGGAAAAAAAGCAAATGAAATACTGAACCTCTGAAGGTAGAAAGCAAAAAATGCAAAATCCAGCCACTATATGTCCAGTTTCTGTGGTGCATACGTTAGGAGAGAAATTGAACCATAAGCACAATTATCAGCATGGAATTATTATGCAGAATAGATCATGCCAGATGAACTTTTCAGATCAAGTTATAACATCAGGCAAAAGTAGCAAAGGAAAGGCAATGTATCTGAACTCTCCTGAAGCGTGTAGTTATGGGGCTGCCTCAAATCTTACTTGAAGTATGAATTAAAATTGATGTGAATGTCAGCTTTGTCACGTAAACTGAGAGTGAACTGAAGGACCATAAAACAAGGAAAATGATAAATTGTGGTGCTGAGCTATTGGGAGCTGCCTGCAGGGGTGCTACACAGGGATCTGAGCTAGACATAGCTTTATTTAACATTTTTTATATTGTGGGAATGGGTGAGGGTGGACAAGGTGGAGAGTAGCAGATAGGATTTCTATGTGGTCTGTGCTACAGCAAAGTTGATAAGTAAATAATAAAGCAATAATAAATAAAGTAAATAATAAAGTAATGATAAGGCTTGTAAGTGTCAGTCTGAGTGGCAGCATGCAGGGGAGTGAAAATACAGCAGTGAATATCTGTGCAGCTGTTCAAATCAGAGGATGCTGCTTTCCATCCTGGATGCAATACACATGTCCAGAGGATATAAAGTATTATCCAAAAAAAAAAAAAAAAAAAAAAAAAGAAGAAGCAGCAGCAAAACAGGAAGTTATTTCAAAATCAGAAATGAAAATGCTTCATCCTGAAAATGTCAAAGCATTATGCTTTCTCACAGAAAAAAAAGATATGAAGCCAATGCTGTTTGGCTTCCTCAAGAGTCCTTCTGACAAGCACCAGCGACAGTTTCCTTGTATGTAGCACGGTCGAGGCTGCATCAAAAATAGTGTATACAGTTTGGTACATGTCAATCTCAAAACGTCATCAAGAAATTGGATAGAGTCCAGCACAGAGTAATCCAAATGATTAAGAGTCTGAGGGGATTCAGTTATACAGAAGATTAAGTGAATTATATTTTGATTAGGAGTACAATTTAGTGGTTTATAAGTAACAGACAGACATCAACACCATGTAGGGAACAGGATAATTTAGGACTATCCCAGGGTTTCTGATGGGATGATCAAAAGAAAATTTTGACAGGATATCAAGAAGCATTTCTCAGCTGTGATTCTGATTGTATGTTTCCCACTTTTTGATTTCAGAATGGACTTCAGAAATAACGGAGGGAGGAAGTCCTTGCTTCTAGAGCTGTCACTGAAGGCAGCATATGGCTCTCCTGCAGAAAGGGAAGGATCCTGCAGTGCAATCTAGCCAGCCTCCATGCCTCTGATTCCTGCTACCCCTGCACAGAGGTCACCACTTTCAGATAGGAGTCTCTGTGCTGTGCCCATTCCCCAGAGTGCTTATCTGGTAAGTTACCTTAACATAGGCTAATGAGCAGAGCAGCTAGTAAAGGATATCCCAGGGGTGGCTGGATGGGTGAGGAGCTGCATTAGCAGATCACTAACGTTCTTTATTTCTTTGTAAAAATAAAAGGCCATGAGCTGTGATTGTGTACATCTGCAGTCAGTGCTTGGTCTTGAGGTTGAGGACAAAATCAAAAGACAGCAAGGTATGAAATGACAAATGCAAGAAGCTGTAGCCATACCTATCAAAAGCACTGCAACAAGATGCCTTTCTCAAACTCATGTCTGAGAAAATGCTTAATAATTTATTTTTTTTTTCCCCCAAGATGTACCAGAAGGCTAAACAGACTTACAGATTCAGAACTGAAAGTGCAAGTGGTCTGAAGAAATCTCATTTTTAGGGCAAATATTGGTAGTAATAAAAGCATTGCTATCGACTTGGGGTCAAAACTTCAATCATTTCTGCCATCACGTGTCCTACTGCATCCACTTCTGAGATGCTGGAGAACTGCTGTAATATTCATATTCCAACAACTTATTTAGATGAAAAGACTGATAGCAGTCCTGTTTCCTTAAACCAGGCACATCCTACTTGCAGCCTGTGAGCTGCACACTGCTTGGTCCAGCACGCAATGTGGCACCATCGTGGCAGCCATGGGCATGCACCCATTGCTCAGCAACATCCAAACTTCAGTGTGCTATTAACATTGTCTGGGCTGAAAACAGGGTATGGGGAGGGCAATGCTGTACTGTGCTGTGCTAACTCAGGCAATGGCAAATAATTGTATGTATTTTGATACGTTGCCTAAGCGCAGTCCTGTGAAAAGTGTGCAGCTCTATTTTCTATTCTGACACAGGAAATTTGAGAATACGTTTCAAGATTTCAAAAAAATATATATTTAGTTCATCAATATATTTGCAACTCCAGTTTCATTTGACATAAATGTATTTTTCAAATGGAGTGTATGGAATTCTAATTGTGTCTCTTTATCAAACTTTTATAGGAGAGAATTATCCCTCACCTCACAATCACACCTTATTCATGTCATCACTTTTTGCAGTACACACATTTGTGAGCAATTATTGCCAAGGATGGAGCACAGGAAGAGTAAAATTTCATGATGAGCACCTTGAGAGCTCACTAAGAGTTGCCACCACTGCCATCACACCAGACTGATGCATTAGCTTCACAGAAGCAAAGCCAAATCTCCCACTACTTTTATGTATTTGTTCTCTTCTTTTTTTGTTTTTTGTTTTTTCAATAAAAGTGTTAAAAATTAAAATAAATGTTACATACAGTAACCATAATATATTTCACAAGGGCTTCTCCAAAAATAGTGCCTCCTATTCTATTATTCTGGCCACCAGCATCAGGGGAGGATGATGGCAGTATGGCAGTAGAGGTTGAACTTTCCTACTATATCCCATTATATGTTGTTGCTGTAAGACAGATGGCAGCAGAGGGGCAGTCTGACACAATGGTATATGAGATGGAATCACGTACGAAGTTGTAGAGTTGAATTCCTCCATGCAGAAAAAAGTTGCACCTATTGTCATTAAACAGCACTTGCTGAACATTTATTCAGACCAAACAGTGGATGAGTACAGTGAGGAGGTGGTGTGTTTCTTCAGTGGTGACAGCAACAGCAGGTCACCTCCACTGGTAAAGATTTTTACAAGCACAGAATGTGGGCTGTTGTTCTTTGCTGGTGAAAATGCAGAGCTAATGATGGTAACTATCTTGAAAAACAGTGTTTTGGAGCTGGTAATTTGTTCTATCAGGCCGAGTTACTGTGCTCTTGTTCTAGTTGAACTTGTTGTAGTTTCCATGGAAATAAATAGGAAGCATTACTTTTGGAGCAATCTATGTATTTGCAGCCCACAATTCTTCTTCATGCAGTGTGGCCCAAACAAATATAAAGGTTAGGTGCCCATGGCTTAAACTGAGATTAGTTACAGAATATAAGCCTGTAAACAAAAATGTAGTCTTAAGCTTCCAGTCAGAGCTGTGGGATTGGTGTTAACATCTATTTCTGTCATCTATATTGGTAGTTGTGAAGCCAGATCTCTTCACTAGAATTAAAGATACCCACTAAAATCAAACACGGGAATATTTCCTAATAGCACAGTTCTTAAACATCATCTCTGTTTTAACATTAGCCTAATTCCTACACATTTGTCAGCAGCATATTGAAATGCTGCCTTATTGCTCATGTACACTAATGACAGCTCTGCTGTGAGGGCTGGGCTGTGGTATGACTGCTCCTTGGTGCATCTGCTGAGATACTTGGCCTCCTCCACACTGGACAGGCCTTCTGCAACTTTCATCTTCCTTGTCTATGCAGCAGTGGGAACAGGAGGTACAGAGGCTTCACTACTGATGTAGAGTGCAGGCCCATGCAATGAGAAAGGATTGGCTGAAAGCTCATGCCCTGTTTGGTCTCTGGGCAGTGTCCAGTGCACTGGACAGGGCAGGTCTCACTGCAGCATGACATCCTCCTGTCTGTGGGGACTTCTGCTGCTCAGAAATGCATCCAGCCTCAGAGAAATTCTCCTCAGAAAAGTTGCCTGGATGGAATACTATAAAAAGGATGTATATTCCAATTTAAAATATGCACAGATCATTCACCAAGGTAGCAAGCATCCTTTTTCCCTTCCCCCAAGAAAAAAAGTGTAAATCACATCTTCTCAACAAGGCAGGTAGTGAGGATGACAAAATTCTTACATTCTTAAAGTGTTATTGGAGAAAAAATGTCACCTCCATGCATAATTGCATAACTTTACTACCTGTCACTTTCTATCAATCAAAAAAATGTTATACTTGAATTTGAGGACAAACATGTCTAATAAGATTTTAGATTGACAGCTGAATGGCTGTACTCAACCTTATTTTAACTTTATTTTTTTGTTGTTGCTCACTAGATCAACATAGAGAGTATTATACCAAAGTTAAGCGAAACAAATACTCAGATATATTAATCCCTCATGCACACTTTACCTCAAAAAATAGCATTTCTTTCCCTGTAGATTTTACTAGTCAGCTCCCTTCAGTCTCACCAGCACTGCAGCAGGAGGCTAATGTTCTTCCTTTGTGTTTCCAGATTTTGTCTAAGAGATCAGTAAAATGTTTGCTGACACTTGGCCAGCACAAGTACCCCACTTTTCCCCAGCCCTCCTTGTACTGATGCAGGGCTATGCTGTCCTTTGAGGTATTTTCTCACCGCAGCCTTTTGACATTCCTCCACTGATCATGCTGTTCAGGTTTTTCAGTGGTCTTCAGTTCTGGCATTTGTTCTTCATCAGAAATGAGTAGAAGATGACACTTGTATTCCATTCTGATTGTTCCATTCTGATTATGTCAGCCCCTTTCCTGTCTCAGTGTATTACTTTCTATCTGTGTCAACCTCAGAGTCCTTCTTGACCCTCTTGGACATCCCAAGGAACATCTTCCCACCACTGGTCCTTCTCCTTGAAGGTGCTGGTTTTCTACCTTGAGGTTCTCTCTATATCCCTTTTTGTATTTACCATACTTCCCATCCCTGAATAAGCTATCAAAAACTTGTTCCTCAGTTTCACAGTTTTCTTCTTTGTGTTCATTTTCAGTTGGCTAAAGTAGTTCTCAGATCTAGGATTCATTACTACTTGGAACTTCATCAGTTCATCATACTATGAAGGCAGGTCCAGCATCAGGGATGTCACTTGCTTCCATGGATATCTGGATGAGCAATGATTGGTACTGGATGGGAAGTTGCACTCTACCCCACTGGAGTAGACACCTCAGGAAGAGGGACCACAGACTTCACTGGGCTGATCCACTTTACTGAAGAAAGAAGCAGACGTAGGATGGTGATTTTGTATCTACGCTTGCAATGAGTGTCGTGAATGCAGCAGGGTAAAGATTCCCAGAGCTAAGCTTCATTTAGCTAATTGACATTGGAAGAACACTGATACTGGGGCAGTCTAGGCCTAGGTGTGAGGGAGGCAGAGCATTAACTTTTATTATGTTCTGCTGTAGTTACATTCAAGCTGGCCTGAGTATGTCTGTACATGTGGAAACTGCGTACCTGATTGCAGTGTAGATCTACAGGTCCCAGCAGTTCCAGGTCTGCTTCAGAGGCAACATGATATATGCAATATATTGTTCGCTGCTTGTGGAAAAGCCACAAATGAGTCTCCAGGGATTGTTCTTGGTGAAGTGTCAATACAGGGGCGATGTTTATCTTCTAGTCTCTTTAATGCATCTTTTTCGAGTTTCTGAAATTATTTAGCCTAACTTAATGACAAATGAGCAAGTATTTAAGGGAGCCTTCATATCTGCAAGAATAACCAAGAAGCCAGATGTCAAAATGCGATTAGCCAAAGTCACAATTAAGTGCTACTCACAGTTTCTATAGCCACAGTTAATTGCAGGCACAGAACTAGAACTGCAAGGAGGTGGTCATTAAAAAAATAAGAAGATTGAGGCGAGACATTCTGAGCATCCATGCTATTACTAAAATTAACAGTAAATAGTAATCTTTTCTGCTTTGCAAGATCTTTTACATTCAATCTTTAAAATCCCTTACAAACTGCAGAGGTGCTGTGTCATAATATTCAATGAAAGGGAAAATGCTAAGACTCATGGCAAAGTATAACATCGAATTAGACTTGTTTAGCTCTGATATCACACATACTGCTCTGGCCTCATACTTTTTCACTGAAGAAAGCAGTCTTTTTACAAAATTGGAAGAGAGTTTTGATTTTACCGCTAATTCTCTACCGGAGATATTTCTGTTCCCAGATGCTTATGATTTAGATTCAAGGTCCCACCATAAATGGGGTCCAAGGTGGGCAGTTTTCTAGGGCCCTTTGCTGGGCAGCCATGAGAAGTAGTGTTGAGGAGGACTGGCAGGACCACACATCCCTGGAGTAGCCATGCTCTGGCTGGACCTTTTCCAAAAGTGATTTCCTGTGTTCCCTGCAAGCAGCAATCAGAAATCATCTTCCTCAAAGGCAAAATGGCAAAATGTTGTAGAGGTCCATGCACGTGGAAAACAGACAGCCTTTATGCTGGTGGAGCTGGAGGGCTGGAAGGGGTCTTGCTTGCTTTCTTGTGGTGACTTAAGAAAATACTCCAGCAGCCGCTGTTCCCCTTCTCAGTGGAAAGTATTAGTCCATAGGTCTGTGCTGGCCAGATTTCTCTGCCTGTCAGGCTGCAGGCTCAGCAGCACAGTGGCAGGAGCCCAAGAATTGCTCAGAGCAGCGCGTACCTGCCTGCTTCTGGTTTCGCCCCCAGTCGTCTTCTCACCTCATGAATATCCAGAAGGGGCAGATGGAGAGGGTGTCAGAGAGGCCTCAGGGGTGGAGGAGAAGACGACCACAATCACATGCAGTGCTCTTGCCCGCCAAGAACGAGTGGCTGCACTGTGCGACATGCAGACACGGGCAGGTGACCTGCTTTTTCTGCTGACAGCAAGCTGGCTGTATGCTGCTCATGCAAGTGGCTCCCGTCCCCTGAAGCTGTACCCTTTGTCCTGTTGCACAGCTTCTGCTGGCTGAGCTAGGGGGAGCAGCACCCATGGGTGAGCCCCTTGGCCCTCCTGTAGTAACTCCATCCTTTATCCTGTATTTTGGCAACCTTTTTCTTTCCTCTTTGATCTATTTAATTATGATGTTTTGGTCAGAAAGGCTTCTCCATGTCCTGCCTCTTGGTGGTTACAGTGGAATGGCCACACGCAATGCTGTTTTGTTTTGTTTTTAAAAAAGCTTAAAATAAAAAAAAAAAAAAAAAAAAAGAAAAGGAAATCAAACCCATGCAATGTTTATTGTCTTGTCCACTACATCATTAGCCCCATATGTTTTCAGTGTTCACGTTTCATCAGGTTGAACTGGAATTGATAATGGGGAACAGAAACTGGTGATGCCCCCACTTCGTTAATGAATTGGTAGAAGAAGGGAGTGAGCTGAAAGAGCCTTTTCTCTGTTAGTTTTAGGCGTGACTGTGTCTGCTAAGCTGCTTCAGCTTAGCGTTGTATTAGTGGAGGATACATAAGGCTGAAATCATATGACTCTTAAAATCAAAAAGCTTTTGATATTGCTCTTAGGACCACACCTGAAATAAAGCCTTGCTATAGCCTGCACAACATAACACTGGATTTCTTTCAAATCGAGATGCCAAAATTACACTGCTAAGATATAAGTAGTTTACATAATCCCAGAATGCAACATGGGAAAGAGTTCAAAATAAAAATGAATAATAAGATCAACATTTATTGTTTTTTTTCCTCCTACGCTGCCACTGAAAATTCCTATTGGTGTGGCTTTATATGAATAGTTCTCCAGAAGTAAATTATGAGCAAAATTCAAAGCCACCATAAATTAAATGTGCTTTTCTCCTGCTTTGGTGTACAAGACTTTCCATTAAGCTAGCCCCATATAATATACCTTGGATGTGTTCAAGAAAGCCCTGTAAATTATAGTAAGTATTTAAAATGGTAAGTAGACATTGAAAAAGGCCACATTAGGATTAATGAAGGAAAGGGTTGATACTGAAAATGCACTTGTAAATAAATAACATGAAAAGTAAAGATGACACACTGTTAGGTTAGAGTTACAAGTGGGAGTATGATGATAAATCACATGGCAGTTTGTCAGAGCATTGCGAGTGGGGGCACATACTCCTCGGGCCCTCTCTTCCCTTCCTCTAGAGAAAGACTTCTCCCTTACCATGCCCCTGGCTACACATCCAGGAGGCTGATCAAACATGCCTGGTTTAATTGCTGCCTTTCTGTCCTGGAAGCACACTTGGCTGGCCAGGAGTGATGTATACCTCTCATAGTTTTCTGGCTGGAGGGAGGCAGTGCTCCTCACCAGGTATGGCTACTTGGCCTTAGAATTTACCTTGTATGCTTTCTTTGCCAGAGTTGTCACTGAACTCAGATATGTTTCATGGACCAGGTGGATGGTCTCACTCCTGCTTTCATGGGCTTTGAGTTAGGTGATGAGAAGAAAGCAGGGGAAAGCTGAGGGGTTCCCTCCAAGGAAGAATTTTTCCATGTTTTCACCACTCCATTGTACAGTCCATATTTACTGACTACAGGTACTAACATAGAGCATCTCATTTTGTATCCCTTTCTGTGGCTCTTAGATCAGAAAAAAAATAAATGTGTCAGTGCATGCGGATCACTTGGACTGTGGAAAACATCTGCTTAATTATGTTAGGGTTTTCAAGTCTGAGAGAGCATGTATAAGGTCAATAAGCCTTATGTAGCTGGGATCAGATGTCCACATTAAGATTACCTCTGCTTTGAAATGGTAATGATGTGACTGTACGCAGTCAGATTCTGGCTCCTGGTGACATGGGATGAATCCAAAATGTGATGACTGTAATAGAGCTGCTTGGGTTTCAGAGCAGGAGAAGATGGGATCGAGATGTGGCATGTGCACTACATGAAGTGATGGGTGGGTACATTTTTACAACCTGATTTTACTTCTCTCCATGGTATTCAATTTTATCCACATCGGTCCATTGAGAAAACAAGGTTCTGCTCTCAGTGAAGTGTTTATGGGCCCATACAGCCATAGGAATACCTTTTATGTGCCCATGGCACTTTGAATATCTTTGAATGGGAAGGAATCTTTGTGGGCAAGAATAAATCCACATACTTTTTGGTCTGCCATGCGAGGAAGGGCAGAGCGGCAGTCAGTGCTACCTAAATCTTTGCCAGACCCCAGGGAAGGATTTAAGTTCAGGTTTCCTATTTGAGTAAGCACTAGGAACAAATGGTAACATAAAGGTTAGTAGAAGATTATAAATAGGATAATAAATGGAGAAGGAAGGATTATACTACCACATTAGAAATCATTTGAAGGGAAGGTAGAAACTCTCGTGCTTTGCAATAATTTCTGAGTGCCCAGATTGATGGTAATCTATCTATGTTATTTATTATAGAGATATATGTTTTGATATAATTTTAAAAAACAGCTTGTTAAATTATTGGAGCTACAAATATAGTAAAGCACCAAAATTCTAATAGGCTGAAGTAGGATGTTAATGGTGTAGAAATAAATATTTTGCTGTGGCGATGTGTCTGAGCATACCCAATCAGCTGAAGGAGGAGGAGAATATGTTTCTCATGCGGCCAGTATTAGCTTAGTTATTTGGCTTATGTTTTTTGAATACTACTGATTAACTGTTTGATATCTGTCAGATAAAATCAGATAACTGATAAAGAAGCCACAGCCCAACCATGGATAGGCTGCATGCAGATAGAGTTAAAATTAGCCCATCCACTTTGGACTCTTCATCCAGCTTGGTGCAGTGCATAAAAACTGAGAAGTCTAATAGTGCATAGTAAAAGAGCTGAGTTGGTAGGAAGGAAGTAACGATCTTTGCTCTTTATTGGTCTCCATAACAGAGTCTGCAAGTTCCTCACAGACTTCAGTTTTGTACAGAGTCACATCGTGGCTTCCAACCAACGTATGCAGGAGCAAACCCACCAACATATGCCGAAGGTGAGCAACACCCTTTGGGGTGCATTGGCCTGACTGGAGTCCTTCTCGTATGAAAGGGGAAAAGTGTTGAAGTTGTGTTACTGGCAGTAGAGGAAGATGTGGACAACAGATGCTCATGACTTAATATACAAGTCATAATGTCACTTCCTGAAAGCAATGGGAACAGTAGCTAAAGAGGATGGCAAGCAAGGGCAGAAAAGGGAAGAGCTACAACTGCAGTGGAGAGGACACAGAGGATTTTAAAAAGGCTCTGCTGAGGAGAAAGGCATTCAAGTATTGGGTTGGATTCACGATGTAGAATTCTTCTGCATCATCTGTCCTCACAGTGTTCTTGGCAGGTGTCACTTCTCACCGCAGGTATGCTGGTAGCACTCCAGCAGTTCTCTGAAAACTCCAGCGACCTCTGTGAAGTTGAGCTCAGCTTTGTATCTGCACTTTTAAAAGGTTTCCTTTTGTTTAAGAGCCTATTTGTTGCTTTTTAACCTGTTTCTCCCACTCTTGGGATTTCAGATTACTAGCTTAGTTTAGCAATCAGGAAATTACTAGCATCATCCTAATTTTAGTATTGTTCATGTGCTGCAAAGCAACTTGCTACTGAAGAAAAAAAACACACACACACACATGTTTGAGTAATATTGGTACAATATGTCAGATGTAGCAATATTCTCTGTGATTATCACTCCATACAATTTTCAAAGCAATGATGAATTGTGACAGATCCTCCTCTGAAGCATAGTTTATGAAATCAGTGGAAGTATATCAAGCTTACAACAGCTGAGGATCTTCCAGTTTTCTGCTGACACACCTTTTCATGACAGAAGGGCCACTGAGATGAACTGAGAGGTAACCTCTCTAGGTGCTCTATGCCCTGTGTGAGAAACCCTGGGAGTGTTTCAAGCTCTCCTGGATAATATGATGTAGCCACTGAGTCTTGAAAACGAGTACGTATCTGGAAAGTCTGGCATAAATATAGGAAATACTTTTTTACCAAGGGTGAGGGAGTCCTGGGACAGCTAGTGAATTTCTGAACTGGCAACATGAAGAAACTTTCAGTAATGATGGCCGTGTGAAGCAGAATTGCATAGAATCGTAGTACAGCTTATCTTGGAAGAGACCTGATAGATCATTCAACTTCACACAAACAATTTACCAAGAAGGGCTACTCCAGTATAGTCTCAGACATTTTGTCACAGATAATTATAATGGCAGTGCAATTGTAGTAACATGGGACCCATTACAGTGCTGCGGGTGCTGCTTAAGCTTTACAGGAAGAGATCACCATTTTCCGTGTGTGAATAGCGGTGTGTGGGGATTAGCAAAGTGTGAATTAGCGCAGTTCTGCTGACTGGCTAAAAAGATGCATATCCCTTTTTCTTGACATTTAGAGGCAAAGAGGAGTTAATTCAGAAAAGACCAAGTTTCTGACACTTTTAATAATAAAGTAACACTTCAGAATGATAGTGTGAGATGAACGATTTGTAATGACCAGTGTAACAATGTGAGAGAGGTATGTCATGAGCTTCCCTCTCTGTTAATATGTCTGAGACTGTTCAGCAGTTACCATCCTTTAGGAGCTTTCCTAGGCATTTCTTGTTATTTATACGTGTCTTTTTCCAAATCTGCCAAAAAATGCTGTTAAAAAAGACCACACAGAGAACTGATCTACCTTACACAAATGTCTGGTGGGAAATAGTCATGTAAATTTTGATTTACTGAATGCACAAAAGAGGGAGGCCACCACCTAAGAAATGGATGACAGCATCTGAAAGTGGTTCCAGCATTTTAAAAGCAATTATGGGGGGGTAGATTTATGCATGAAACCTGCTCTATACATTAACTAAATTTGTAGGCTTAATCACTGGAAGGAGAAAACCAGCTATGAAAGACCCAAAGTAACAGGTCATTGTAGATATTCCCTTGAGGACGTAATTTGTGTCAGTGTACATAGGCAGGACTGTGCATATGTGTCACAAAAGTGACAAAGGAAAAAAGTAAGCAAACATCCTAAAAAAGCAAATATGGAAGAATGCTGGAATATATGGCTGCCTGAATAAAGAAAATCAAGCTGTGACTATGTGAAGATTTCTTAGCATGGGAATGGCAAAGGAGTAACGCATTCTTCACTCCAATGGAAATTAATGGAGCATGCATTCCTCATTCTCAGTCTATTTGAGGCTGCAACGGGGGATATCACATCTGGCAAAACTACTTTGAGTCATGTTATACCACTTATAACATCATCTGGACCTTAGGAAGCAGTTTTCTGAAAATAAGGAATGCTGTACAGTACCTGACATTAGCCTTGTTGAAAGGTACTGATAAGTTGCAGAGGCCTAAGAAATTAAGGGCCACATTTACATGGAATTTTCCTGCACTTTATTACAGTCAATTCCCTGTTTTTGTAATTTTAACAGCCCTTTTCCTTCAGTGCCTTCCCCAGAGCAAGCAGGGGGTGCGTGTTTGTGAAAGAGGAACACATCCATCTGAAAGGAGAGCATTTGGGACAGCCACAGCAAAACTGCGTGCCAGAAACTTTACAAAATCAGATATAAATTGAGAGCATTCATTATTAATAGAAATACTATTTTCAAACTATGTCGCGCTTTCATCTCCAAGGATTTCACATGCTACAGTCCTGATACTGTGTTTGTAGTCCTAATTCCCACAGTTATCTTTATCAGATCTGATGGAATTAGTGGTGTGAGGAGGATGCACACTTTGTAAAGCTGTGCAGAACTTGGCCACAGACACAGACAGCTTTTTAAAAACTTAACTCCTTCTGGAATGGAGAGGAATGTCCTCTAGTTTTTCTATATATTCTACCATTCAGCACTGCCTTATTGGAAGGGGGTGTGTTGCAGCAAAATGGATGGCGATGTTTTCCAAAACAATAGGACACCAGCAGTGGTCTCAGAGCAGACGAGGGCCCTGCTTTGTTAGGACCCAGAAGTGAAACTTGCAGGCAGCATATGAAGGGGTTACATTCTCCTCCTCTTTACTGTTCCACAGCAAGTGTGAAATGGCAGCATTCTGACATCCAGCAGCATCTGAATCAATACGGACAAAGCCAGTAGTCGAGGAAGCACTCAGAGCTGGCTGGTGCTCATAAGCCCATGCTGATAGGAGGCTGGAAATGGAAAAGGGAGGAGGAAAGTTTTCACAACCACAGTTGCAGATCTGGGCACAACTATGCATGGAGGCCTTTCAAACCAAAGCCTGTATGCAAACACGTTCCCTTGGGATCCTTCATCATCTGACATCAGTTAGCTTAAGAATCCCAGGGAAGTGATCATAGACTAATGCAAAAACAGTGGTGTTAATGTATCTGTGTGTGTGTGTGTGTGTGTATAGGGATAAAAGGATTTCCAATTGCTCTGTTCAGTGGTCAAGACATTAGTGGCTGCTATAGGAGGTTATATAGAGTGGCATGAGGTTTACTACCCAAAGTAAACCTATGCCCTTGTTTAAAATGTACGGAGAAGCTCATTTCTGCATTAGGATTATGATGTGCAGATTTTATTTTTTGATGTTTAGCTGCTTCCAACACTGGTTATAAAAAGTCCCCAGTGTCCCATCCCGCACCCATGATTATAAAAATATTTAAAGTCACAGAATGGATATATGGCTGGGCAGACACATATTTTGATTTATGTTATACTATGGGTTAGGCACACATTTGAAGGCAAGGTTTTTGGCTGACAACAGCATCACAATAGCAGTCTTCTAGCCATATATTATAGTGATGACCCCTGAAAATTATCAAGGTTTAACACAAGGCTATAATATAGGGTTTCTGAAAACTCTACATAAACAATAGACAACATAAAAAGTCATATTGCTATTTATGTGCCATCAAATCACATTAGGAGGGATTTGACCACATAAATAGTAAAATGACTTTTTGGGAATATGGAAATTAAAGAAAAATGTTTCGAATAGAAACCATAATTTATAGAAAAAAGATATTAAAAATATCCAACCATGTTATGTAAGCAGAAGAGTAGGAGAGGCAAAAAAAAAAAGGATGACTTCTTGGAACCTTTTCCATATACTTTTGTACAAGGTTTTTTTTTTCTTGTGATTTTTTTTTTTTTTTTAATGCACCCAATCAAGGATGCATCCTGTCATGTTGTATCATTATTACCTATATTTACTGTATTATATTGTGTGCTACGTGGGAGTTGATTGATATCTGTGTTGTCAGCTGTTTGCCAGCTGTTTGCTCCTGGGATGAGTGGGGTAAATTTTAGCTTCTCAGAATCATCAAAATAAACAGCATCATTTCTCTTTGTTCTTTCTTTGCTGTGTGAAAATGTTTTGAGAATAGGGAAACTTCTCAATCCCAGAATCTCACCCCCCAGTATTTTCTTGAATCAGCTGTGAATGCATATCAATATTTATTTGCTTCTTGCTATCTGGTGATGCCAATGAGAGCCGTAGATTAAGTGATGATAATAATTGTGGCAATTATGGAATATTTGGAGCGTAATGAGTGCTTTAATGATAAGTGTGAAAGCAAGGAGCCACTCCAAAGAAAAGTTAATTACCCAAAGGACCTAGTTGGAGTTGATGGTTTTTTGCCCTTGATCTCTGTGTGAACTGGGCTGTACATGAGCAGGAGGTCTACAGCTTGTCCCAGTGGTAGCAGTGCACCAAGTCACACACTTGGAAGAAAAATGAAATCACTACCAGTGTTGGCAATTCCTGCTCTATGTTTTGGGAGGTGAGGGTGAGGAAGGGGTTGTGGTCTGTCTGGTGCATAGGATGATGGATTTTCTCTCCTGTGATACTTGCTCAGAAAAGGCCTCACACACCGCCTATTATGAAACATGTGAGCAGTGTTACCCACTAAAAGTGAATTTATCTCGTGGGATGTGAATAGAACTATTCATTTGCTTAATGTTTATGATGTGCCTAAGTGGTTTTCTGGAGAGATGGTCAATATTTTTACCCTGTTTTTAAGAAAAAAGTGGGTTTTATTCTGAGATGGCAATAAACAGTAAATTCTTGGAAGATTAAAGCATCAAGGAGACTTCACATGTCACAATAGTGAATGTACAGTTCCCTTTGAAGTCAACAGAACATGTGTGTGCGCAGAAGGACAGAGATATAGGGCAGCAGAATTTCATGATATTGTGCCTTAGGAGCCGTAAGCAACAGGGATTAACCAGAATCATTACATGAGCTTTTAAAGCAAAAGTTGCCTGGAAAACCTGAAGGGAGCTGAGAGTCTACACACGAGGAACAAGAGGCAATCTAGAGGTGGGAGTCAGATCCAAAACCAGGGAGATGAGACTTAAAGGAGAGCTATGCAGAGACTGAGTGAGAGTTTGCCGAGGGCAGGTGAGCAGACAGACCAGGAGCACAGCATCCCAGAGCATACCTCTGGGAAATCTGTTGAATCAAGAAGACTGTGATTATTTTACACCTTGTATTATTTGTGTTTGCTCAAGCAAGAAAACTATATAGCTATTTACTTGCTTGCCAAAAGAAAACAATTAGCCAGCATTCTTAGAGATGTTCTTAAATGAGAACATTATTTTTGTTTTGCAAAACATTGCTTTTATTTATTGACCTCATTTGGGAGACATACAAGTGCTAGATTTCTCTTTGGATCGGAGCTCTTTGTGCTTTTTTTCTCTCCATGTGATCTACCTCTGGAAAAGAACATTGATCAAGAAGTGCTTGGTGCTCACCCACAAAGCCTGGCATCACTATGATAGTGTGATGGATAGGGATAAAGGCTGGAAAGGTGAACTATTCCCTTTGGTAACAATTTCAAAACAGTAATCGCTTATTTACACTCTTATTTACACATTGTACTTACTTCATCATTTTCTACCAAGCTCTTAAAAACTGCTGCCTTGCCCTTGCTGGTCTCTCTGTGTGGAATGGAATCAGCAGCAATATCTGGGTTTGGAGGATGAGTGTGCAGGAAGGGGAAGGAGGAGAGATGACAGCCCCTAGCCAGCACACTTCTGCAACACGGCTGCTAGCTCACCACATCACACTCTTTTTTTCCTGCTAATTACAGGAAAAGTGATTTATTAATATTTGTGCAATGGTAACTTCTCAGCTCACCCACAGCCTTTTCTAATCTAGCCAATTATTTTCAGTATTACTTTTAAACACTGACTTTAATTAATGGGGTGCAGAAGTTTAAAGCATATGGGGCTGCTTTTCTTAAGTCTGGGAACAAGAAGAGTTTAAAAATCCTGTGGATATGCTTCCCAATGCTGCACTTAA